>NC_071530.1:98031895-98221895 GCF_026979565.1 Vidua chalybeata
AACTCCAGTCTGGAGGATCTCTGGAAGTCATCCTCTGTCTGTGTGAGCATCTGTCTGTGTGTAACTTTCAGCATTTATTTGTAAATTAGATATGAAAGCCTAACATCCACATCAGATTAGACCATCTGGCCCTAAAGAGGTCATATTAATGTGTTAAAGCAGAATTAGAGCTGGAATTAAAAACCCAAGCTCTTTTTCTTCTTTGAACTACAGACCTAAGGCAATGCAGAGGGGCTTTAATATGAGCCACTACTCCAGGTGATATATTCAGTGAGTGTTAGCTTCACTCTTTGAATTCAATATATGTAATTAAACAAACAAAAATTATTAGTTTATATTATTTTAATTAATTTTTAATTTCATGACATGTATAGCCACCCATCTTTAACGGAGACTCATTTGTTTTTTTTACCAGTTATCTTATGCATTATGGAAACTGCAGTGTATCTGAAGCAAACTTATACTCAAAATATATTTAAACTATAGCATACTTAATGAAGGATACTTTTTCCTAAATCAAATTCAGAATAAATTTAATCCTTGAGGTTTGAGAACTAATAATAGCATTTCTAAATTTATAATAACTAGCACTGCTTAATGTGCAACTTTTAGACATCTAAATTATTTTGAAAGATGTTTGACTGGAGTCTTATAGAAGTGAAATATAAGGGACTAATGTGTGTGTCTCAAACACTGATGGCTAGATGGCTGTGGAGGCAACCAAGGATTGTTTCCATTAACTGACTAACACACCGTTTCCAGGCAAAGTGCATAATTTACTAATAAAACTTTGTGGGTTTTGCAGGTCCTCTGACTTTCTTTATATCACATGCAATTATGAATCTTGGGTGTTCCCTTTCCCTTAAGAGTAGGATGTTGCACACAGGTTAAATATACTATGCGTTACATATGAAAGCATTGCATTTATTGCTATTTAATTTCCAGCTTCTTTCTTTCATGCTGAGGCTATCAAAGTGAAAGAGCATTACTCATAGTAGTCTCAAAGTGGTTTCAAAGCATCAGTACTAGAACACTTACAGGGTGTACTAGAAGATATTTAAATACTGTGATTTTTACGCACTTAAGTTTGCTTGTTTATTTGACAATCAATAGTATTGAAGAGGTGGTTTGATAGCAAATTGTTTTTCCTGCTGGAAATGTTAAAAACTCCATGGGTGGTCTTATGGACTTTTCAGATTCAAAGTGGTGCAAATGGCGTAGGAGAAAATTTATATTAATGCCTGTGGTTGCCAAAGTGACAGAAGCAGCAACTAACTAAAATAAATTTATAGAGGAGAAAAGTAGAACAAAATTAGGCAGAAATCCTGTCTGTCTCAATGGAACAGGGACTTGGCTCTATTTTATATAAATGGATATCTGGAAAAAATGAGAGAGGTTTTACTGCAAATGATTCTCACTGGAAGACTGAACGCATACTCAGATAATGAGATTTTCTTACAAGAAGCTGCAGTAGATGAGTCTATCATAAAGTCTTCATATGAACAAATGGAGAAAGCAGAGAGCATAAGAGCTGTCTAAGTGCAAAGATAGACTTACATTTTTGTTCAGGGAATAACACTACAGAACAGTTACAAGACTATATATTTACTATAGAAATGATACACAGTATGTAAAAAACATCAGAGGACTTAAGAAAATCAATTTCTATTTTCCCTTTAATCTCTGTCATATAGATATCGTACATGATCCTTTAAAATTTCTTAAGATACTAAATGTCTTCATTTCTTACCTGTGACTTAGGGATCATGCATACGAGGCACAGTGTGGTCAAATATTTCTATGGCACAATTTTGAATAAAAAAACACATCCCCAAGAGACTGGTCAACATCCTCAACATCACACTGTCAGCAGTGTATGTTGTATGCTTTCAAGAGTACTCTCTTCTCATGCTTAAAATTTCTTTCTGCACCTGTAAGTCTTCTGAATAAATGCTTACCTGAACCTGATCGATCCCTATAAACCTTCTGTTTTGATAAATCATCATTTCCCTCTGAAAAGCTTTCCTTCAGAGTTCCTTAGATGCACATAATGAGGTGCATGGAAAAACATGTATTGATAAAAATATGATATGTAGCCCAATAAGGGCTAAAATTGCCCCCCCAGTAGTTTCTACACAGAAATAACCTGACCTCCAACACTCCTGCCACAGCAGTATGAGTTTTATTCTGAATCAGGATAGATAGTTGCAATAAAACAAGCCACAGTTCTGTGACATGTGCAAACATGCCAAACAGACAACTTCCAGACAATCAAATACATTCTCCCTTCTGGAACATCCGATAATCTCCTGTGTTGTCTCACACATGAAAAATCAAACTAGTAAGCCACTGTGTCATCTAGGTCTCTGAACAGGAGATTATAAAGAAAGGTGTTAAAATACAGCAAATAAAACAGAAATTACCTTTTCCCATTGTTTTCCACAGACTTCAGATTCTGATTCACAGCAGATTTACTATGGAAGGTGAATTTACAGTATCTCTAGCCCATATAAACCAAACTTTTAAGTATTTTTATTTGGAATTACTTAAGTGACACCCTGCAGCTGAGTATTTTGTAATGCAGCAATTCCAAGAAGATTATTTAATATCATGCAAATTGATAGGCTATTTCCAAGGCTTTTATGAGAGAATAATATCACTAAAGCAGACAAGAGAAAAAAGCATTTCTACCAGGTTGGGTTGATGTGATGCCTTGCATTCAGTTATGGACAATGTGTCACAGTACTGATATTAAATCTTGCTGTGAAGGAAGAGATAAGTCTACATTGGTTATGTCTGAAGAAATGCTAACCTAATATATTGACATAAAGAAATTTTTCAAATCAAAAAGACTGAGGATTGATATAGTGTGGCACTCCATTGTTTCTCCTGGCTCTGGGCAGCTCCGGCACCTGGAGCGGCACCGCCTCCCTCCGGAGACCGGGTACGCCGCTTGCTCCCAGGTGCCACTTCTGCAGCACGCCGGTCAGGGCTTGCTGGGTTCTGTCGCCTGCGCAAGGGTACGAGGCAAAGAGGGAAGGAATTGTCCAAATCACCCACGAGGGAAGCTGAAAAGCTTTAATGGCTGCGGGAGCCACGATGGAGGAAATGGTGACCAGGACCCGGGAGTCGCGGGGTTTTATCAGGGGTGGGGTGAGGGGAGCAGGAGCACCCCCCCGCCCAAGGGGGACAGGTGCCGTGGCGATGACGTGGACCACGGCAACCAATGGGGACGCGGCAGGGGCGGACACGGGGCTCCGGGGAGAATGGGGTCATGGGATCGGGGTGACAGACACAGAATTCTCAGGAGTGGACAGGGAGTGGTTACAGGAGTGGCAGGGGGAAGCTCCAATAGCAGGCAGCCTGGAGTGAACCATCGTGGGGAGGAGGAAACATGGGGGATGCACGGGGGTACACAGAACTCGGCTAGCTAACATAGATCAGAATCCCTAATCTAAAACCAAACCCGGGATGCAACAATATAGGCTTTTCATTTTCCATGGGTCCAGTAGTTATTTTTATGTACATGGAGGAAAAAAAGGCAATTTTTGGGGGTTGGGTTTGTTTTGGATTTTTAATCAGAAAGCACATATGTCTGTAGATTATACTTAGACCTTGAATTGTTTCACATGGGATTCATAGTTTTCTTCTTGAAGCCCATTCTAATCACATGAAAAGCAATTTTTTTTTTCTATGTAATGGAGCCCATTCACAATGTCTTCACACATTAAAAAAGAGAAGAAATAGTGTTTAATGCTCTATCTTGTATGCCTTTTTCAAGGAGCATCCTGGACATCCAGAATGCCATTTTGAATCACTAGCTTTAGACCCATAAACATGACTTATTTTCTGAGAAAGAATTTTTGAAAATTACACTTGTGTTTTGAAGCAAAAGAAACCTTTTTTACAGTAAAATCAGTACAATAATGCAAAGTCTTCACTATAATTTGGCATTCAGAAATCTATTAATCTGTATCACTTCTTGAGATACCCATTCATCTTTGCTATTTTGAAGTGTTACATTACTGGTAATTCCTTAACTGAACATAACTGTTAACCCAACATAATATGTGAAAATATGTGAAAAGGTGGAAAAAGGTACAAGGCAAAGGCAAAATTGATATATCTTTGCTCATACCTAATGCATTTTTTCTAAATAATCTACCGCTTGGTCAAATCTGATGAGCTATTTCTGTGTCTGAGCTCCATATTGCAATGTCTCTGGAACTAAGGAAATTAAAAATTTGTCTAAAAGGAACAAATTTTGTTTCTCAGTGATGAGAGAGGAATAAATTGGACTAAACAGCTTTTGAGGGCCTTAGTATCCATAATTTACTAACCTGACCACAGCTTTCATTTCAAATTAATTTTCTACACTGCCAGGTGTCCATGCTGGCTGCATATTATTCTTCAGGAAGAGATTTGAAAACTAAATGAACCCAAATTCCAGGTAAAATGAAATAAGAATAGTTACTTCTGTTCTGCAGGATAGATTAAGAAAACAAGATATTTGTCTTTCTGTGAAATTATATGCAAGGCAAATAAAGTCACAACTAAAAGGACTTGGATTGGTTTAATGTGTTATGAGGTTCATTGACTTATTTCTGTTTCCCACTATATTTGAATATATCTAGGTGAAATTAACAAGGGAATTTCAGAATATTAAAAAGGAAGGGCTTTTTTTCATTTATTTCTGTTGTTGTTGGTTTTGCTGATAAAAGTGATCCCAACGAGGACTGAAATACATTTTTATCAGCAGAAAGTTCCCTTACCCTTTTAAACAAGAAATTGGATTCACAAACAGGATTCACAAACAGGGCACAGGACACAGTGCTCCCAGCATAACACAGTGGTTATATTCTGCCTCAGATTTCAGGGAAGTCCTACAGGCTACACTAGAAGTTATTAAAGTATAATGTGTTTATTTCAAAAAGGAAGGCAAAGACTCAGAGGTGAACTATTCTGTAGACTAGAACTACAAAATCAAGAGAACAGTGCTGAAATAAATGAAAGGAAAATCAAAAATGGGGTATTATTTTCAAGAACTTGGAGATTTCTTTCCTTTTGTCTGATTTTTTAGTAACAGCTTTTTTTAGACGTAGAATATAACTGAACTTTGCAAGTGTATATGCTAACGCTTGGCATTTCTGAAAGAGTGTAGAATAGTTCTGAATTTACTCTGTCTGGCTAATTCAGTGCCAGACAAGTCTACTGTCCACAGGAAAATATTGCAGTTATATGCAAATAATGCTGACACATTTTGAAACATCCTCAAGAAACTGGAACTGTAAATACTCTTCCACTACTTTTAAGCATAGAGATTATTATGGGAATAAATCATAATCCCTTCCTGTTTATTTATTGCAAAAAGTAAGGAAGATTTTTTGCCTTTTTGATCAACTCCTTGTTGAGAAAGAGAGGGAGTTCTAAAACAGCTTGGCAAACAGATTGTCTTTCTTTTTGCTTATCATTTCTTATAATCAAAAATAGCAGTAATTCATCTTCAACCTGGATAATACCAGCTCAGGGACTTTAGTCTTCTTAGGTTAATTTGCATGATGATCCATATGTACCATAATAACCTTTCATTTTTTTCTCATCTGCTGTTGCTTTTATAAAAAATATTTTTTTTTTAAGAAGAAAAAGAAAACAGTATTCCTTAAATAATATTCGGCTATTTCCCTGGAGATATAAATTGCATGAGGCAAAACTGGAAGGAAAAGAAATACTATGTTCTCTTAGCTATTAAATTTATTGTGATGCTTCTGTATGTTATGATCTTATCTCAAAGATGTCTAATTAAGGACCTTCTCTCCCTCCTTGCCAAGTCTACAAAAAGAATAGATCATTTGATTTTTTCCTCTGGGTAAAATAGTACCATCAATCTTGAAACAAGATTTTCATAAGCTTTTCAGTTTAAACATTAGCATACTCTTTTTAGGGAGTCTTTCTACTCTGGCTCAGGAAGAAAAGAAAGACTGAATATGCCTAAGTAAGGCCAGTTTATTACCCAGGTTGAGTGAGAAATTAGTGCTTGAACAGCAGAGAGAAGGAACACTCACTTCTGTCTTCTTTGCTTAATTTGGAAAGTTTTGAGCTCATCTATGTCAATGAAGAAATCCTCTGTGTTTATGTTATCTCCTATAGGACTCTTTTGGGTGACACATCAGGTCCATTGTTCTGTCTAATTGGAAATTCACACTCCGGGGGGGGGAATTAAAAAACATATTTCTCAAAGTACCATCCAAACAGAAAAAAATTATGAGAAGGTTTTGGTCTCTTTCATAACCAGCCACTACTTTGAAACCACCTTGTTGCCCTGATGAGGTGCACCAGACAGGTTAAATTAGGCTCAGAATCTGAACTACTCCATTACCAAGAGTTACTAGAGATTTTTAGAAGTGCAATTCACAACCTGTGACAGGTGAAAATGTCATCAGTCTTTTCTGCCCCAGAAAAAGTGAAACGAATATTTGACTGTGAGAGAAAGCCATGAGGCTAATAGATCTAATTTCCATCTATTTTCCAGCACTGTTCTGATTAGTGCTGCTGTCTGTGCTGCATACAACTTTATTCTGACTTTGGGTTGCTGCTACCGTGCCTACTCGGAAGCTCCCTGGCTTTGCCTGCCCGGCAAAGGCACGGTCAGCAGCAGGGGACACTCCCCTGTTTCTCGAGGAGATTTGGGGAGCAGCTAAGACAGAGCGCTGCGCTGTCTGCCTTGTATGGAGGAGAGGCGGCGTCCGAGGAGGCAATGAGGGAGTCGACTCAAGGCTGGGGAAAAAGTCTCAGGTTTAATCCGAGCTCCAAGGAGCTCCAAATGCCATTGTATCTGACAGCCGAAAGCACCCCCAAGGCTTTCGCAACAGCTCAAATACCGGGGCGGTAATCAGAGGGAAGGGAAACCCACCACCCAATGGGGGGATTCGGAGGAGTGGAAGGCAGAGGGACAGACAGACACACAAACCAATGGGGGAAGTTCAAGGGAGGGACCCCTGACCCTTATCTACTCACTCGATGCCCAAGGTGGAAAATTCTGGGAGAGTGGGATGGGGAGCCAAGTGATGGACAGGGTACCAGGGAGGGGACAGGGGAATGACTGAGCATTTTCAGGGAGATTGGCACTGAGGGAAAGGCGGGGAAGCTCAGGGTGTAACTACCAGGAGAAAATGGGCGGTGAACGGGCAAAACATTACAGAACTGTTCCAGAGATATAAAAACACAATACAACAGGCTTTGCCATATTCCCATATGGAGCAAAAAACACATGCATACAAGCTGCTTTTTAAATTTTAATTAACTTAAGCTATCAGTGCCATAAGAAATAGTACTTTACTTATTATTCCTCAGTTTCACTTGCAAAATATGGTCAAAGATTAATCAAAAAGAGATGCACTGAGAAAAACCTTATGGCAGATATGCAGTGGTGTTGCTGAAACATGGTGTCATTAAAGGTGGAAGAAATTCTGCTCTATAGTCTTCATCTGTTCAAATTTTGTAGAGTCTGGTTTTTTATACTTTATTTCTTGTTACCTCCCATTTTTACCACATGAATTATTTTACATATAGTGTTTTAGCTTTGTTTGCCCTGAATACTGCTTTATCTGGCTCTAAATGTTCAGAAGATATTCTCAGTGTTTTGTGCTGGTGTCTGGTGTCCCTGGGGTGTCATCTTGTGCCTGTACTCTCAATGTCTCTGCTATCAGCCCATGCTGGTGTTCCCTACTTGCAATGGGTGTGATCCAGTACCTTGGAAATGTCTCATTTTGCACACTTGACACTTATGCCTTTCTAGTTATTCTTCCTTCAAACTCCATCTGCAATGCACATACCTTTTTAAAGATGAGCATGTTCTACTCTCAAATCACTTCCTTGTCCAGAAGCCTTAGCTGGCCTATGATCCAGCCATCTATTTGGCCAAATATTTAGCTAAAATATTTTGTACATTGTGACCAAGCATATAAAACTATTTTACTGCTAACTACAGTAGTAAAAGTCTGTATGAATGAGAGGTTGAGGGCAGAAATTATTTTGTTTCATTCTTCAGATAATTTTTCATACTGAATAAGTGCATCCTGATGCCTGTTTGCTATGGTTTAACTTCTAATTAATTATTTCCCCAGGACATACACTTGCTGTCAGGGTAGGACATGCATTTACTGAGTATGTATGATACATAAATTAACTTTCTGATACTGTGAACAAGTTTTTTTGTGTTCAGGGAAGGATTGCAATAGACACATGACTAATGCATTTTCAAGGAAAGCAATTTCTGAAACTGTTGTTGGGTTTTACTCTTCTCTTGCATGGAAAGACTGAAATTTTTCTTAATTCTGCTGAGTTGCATATTTATTTGCACATTTAGCTGGATGAGGCTAGTGGTAATATGGAGGTTAGGAGGTGTTGCTGTATAGCTTATCAAAATTTCATGAAATGAGAAAAAATAATACAAGAACTTCTATTTAAAATTTTTATTTTCTTGTTTTTTGAAAGTAATGGTTAATTTCTTTAAAAATAGTTCTTTCTATTTTGACACTGATGAAATTCAGAAATTAAATGAGCACTTAATGCAAATTGAACATAGGCACAAGAAAATAGCTGTACTTATTCTTAGATTTTAGCAGCATGTCTGCCTGCTTAGAGACAAGGGAAGAAGTAGTCAAAGTGAAAGTTGTTAGCTGTCTTTGCATGAGATCATTCCTGCAGTTGAACCAGAATCCCTAAATTTTAGTACTCTTTTTCATCAATCTCTCTCTTTACTTCTTAAACTAGCTTTATTATCTGCCTACCAAAGATCCGGATGTATGAGAGAAACAGAAATAATTGGTATTTCTAGACAGACTTTAAAAAAATATTTCTTTATGTTTTAATAGATAAATGCTCTTTTCACCATGATCTAAAAAACTGAAATTAAATGGGATACTCTGGAAGAAAAGATTGAATCCAAGGTGCTAGTATAGTTACTAAATAATGTGTTGAGAACACCGTCACATACCTAAAACTGTCTGGTTCACCAATTGATTTGTTATGAAAATTATTTTTCTATTGTAGCTGAAATATTTAAAGAAAAACTTGCCCTAGGATATAAATTGTGAACCTTCACAGGTCTGTTCTGACTCTTCTTCAGGTATGGGAGGTAAGAGGTCAGATCTTGTTTCATATTTCAGCTTTCAAATATTCTTATTCTTCCTCTAAGCTTTAGCAGAAAAATCTTTCCCTAGTTCTGTCTTCACAGCAAGCCAAAAAATCAGGGCCAGATTTCTCCTTCTGCTTTTGAGTTTTTCCACAGCATGCTTCCAGATTATTGCAATGTATCATCACTTCTGATAGAAATGAGTTAAAGTTTGGATCATATGTTCTTTCAATAAGACATAAAAAAAATTGCTAATAGACCATGCTGAGAGAAAGTTTTTGTTAGTGCCTATGCATATTTCATTGCTAACCTTTTTTATTCTGCTGCTTTTCCAAAAAAAGTGAAGTAAATATTTTTCTTTCAAGTGCTGTATTTAAAAGAAATCATATTTGCAGAGCCATGCATTTCAAAATTGCTAGGATATGTCAGGTTAGACAATATGATTAATTCCAGTGTTGTATAAAACTTTGTAGTGGAATTAATCAAATTCATGAAAATGTCCTTCATTGGATTGTATTTTTGGATAGGAAGGAAGAGTAAGCATTTGAATATTTCAAATAGATCTTGTTTATTGAAGTGTAAGCTGTAATCCAACAGGTCTTGCCTTTTTATTAATACTATTATTTTAAAAGTTGCTGGTTTTGATTTCTAATTACAAGAAAATACAAGTACTTGGAGTCACTAAACATTATATTTTTCTATATCTATATTTGAGATTTACATAGACATATAATGTCTAAAAATTTACATCGACATATAATGTCTAAAATTTTTTTAATACTTGTTTGAGCTACTGGTAAAACCTAGAACTCTTAATATCATTATACAAAATGCTCAATTCCAAATCTTGTCAAACACTGGTGACATCCTTTTCTTCTTTCTTAAGGAATCAATGCCTATTAACATCTTGTATGTGTGAATCAATGCCTATTAACTTCTCGTGTGGCCCTCCTCCCACCCCAATCCCCTCCTCCTTGGACCTGATCTGTGATCTCAGGAGCTCCTGACAAGGCTTGACTGAACGAGCTGAATGGTGAAGTGCCCCTTTACCACACCATTTGTGTGGTGAAGTGTCCCCTGACCATATCAGGGAACTCTTGCAAGGTAAAGGTGGAAACAGTTCTGACCATACCAGCAATATCAGCTGCCTGACCTAAGTGGGGAATGAAGGGTTAATAATTATACTTCTTAGCCATGGAAAATTATTCCCCTGAATCATAGCCTGAGTGAAAGGGTACCATCATTATGAAACCTTTTGAAAAGGTCTGGAACTGCCCTACACACACAAACTCCTTGAGGTGCAACCCTTGCCTGATGAGAAACACTAAGGATTTGATGTGCATATTCCACTGAATGCAATGGGAATTTTTGATAGGCACCTTTACACATACAAATAGAGATAAATCTTGCTGCCTGGCTGCATGCCAGGCATGAATTGATAAGGACATGAATGTCTTTGTTATAATTCTAGCAAATCCTATTGAATAATTTTATAAATGTTAAATCAGTTAATGATTAAGTACTGCTAACCCCTTTTGCACCCTTCTTTTTTTGTATCTATATCCTTTTACCCTTTTGCATCCCCACTATCCCTATAAATTATCCCAAACTGATTCTACTCCAATTTTCCTGCATGTGCTTCATCTATGAAGTAAGTGAGTGAAATTTTTAACAAATTTATATTAAAACTTGCTTTTTTTTCCCAATATATTTATAGTAATTCTTTAAGCTGTCCAAACCACTGATTCATGGTAACCTGTCAAGATTTTTTGAGAAGAGACAGAGGCTGCTAATGTATTAGGAATCAACCAGGGAACAGCTGCAAAATTCCTCAAGGGAATTAGGGCACCCTGTAAAGGTGACACACTCAATATTCCAGCTGAAGTGCCTCCACACCAATGTCCACTGCATGGGTAGGAAGCAGGAGGAGCTGGACATTATGACCTAATTGCTGTTGTTGACACATGATGGAACATGTGCACAACGGGAGCCTTGCATCTGCTGAAAACGTGGCACAGCAAACTATAAGCTGTTCAGGACAATCTTGGAGGTAGTCAAGAATAATTTTTTATTCTAACCAAAAAGAGAAGTGTTACTAGGGCTGTTGCTCATCAACACAAAATAGCTAATTAGAGATGTCAAGATTGGTGGCAGCCTGGGCTGTAGCAATGATATCCTGGTGGAATTCAGAGTCTTGAGGGACATGGACCTTGTGAAGAGTAGAGTCACTATGCTGTAATTTAGGAAAACAAATTTTCTGTTGTTTAAGGCAGCAATGAATAAGACCCTCCTGGGAAATGGTGGTAAACCAGGGACAATGAAGCTGAACAGAGCTGTCAGCTCTTTAAGGACATTTTTCTTAGAGCACAGGAGCTCTCGATTCCCACGTGTATTAATTTTGACAAGGAAAGCCCAAGACCAGCATGGCTCAATGAGGACCTCCTGCTCAAAGTAAAGAATAAGAGGAAAATGTGCAGACAGAGGAACCAGGAATGTGTCTATCCCTGGGGAAGAATATAGGAACACTATTCAGCTGTGTGGGGATTTGGTTAGGAAAGATAAAGCACAGCTGGAGAAGACAAGGCTCCAGGAAGACCTTATTGTGACTTTTCACAATATAAAAAGGATCTTACAAAAAATATGGAGAAAGATTTCATATAAAGAAGAAATTCCTTATTATGAGTGTAATGAGGCACTGGAACAGGTTACTCAGAGATGCTGTGGATGCCCTGTCTCTGGAAATGTTCAAGGCCTGCTTGGATGGGGCATTGAGAAACTCAGTCTGGTGGAAGGTGTCTCTATCCATGTCAGGGGTGATGGAACTAGATGGTCTTTAAGGTCCATTCCAACTCAAATCATTTTATGATTCTGTAATTCATTTGTCCTCATACATTTTTAGCAGATCATTCAGCCAGTGTGAGGGGAAGAAGAGCAGAGAGGAAGAAGAGCTGAGAAAGGTTTGTGTTATATGTCTCCTGAGAAAGGCTATTGTGCTTTAAGAGATTCATGATTTCACAAGAAAATTTTTCATGTCTTTATATCCATAAGTCTAACACCTCGGGTTAAACATGCACACAAAAATCAATTTCTTTGTAGTCCTTTTTAATTTGTGATAAAAGTTCAAGTTGATTTTTATGTGGTTTAGAGTTTTATAATGGAAATTATATAACAGAGTTGCTGTCACCTTGACCTGTTTTCTAAATCTCCTGTGGAAATCTGTAAAATTATACATACGCCCACACAAAAGTTAATAGCACAGGGTAGGCAGAAAACATTATTTTGTTTCATTTCGAAGAGACTTGTTGAGGACATTTGAAAAAATCAACTGTTTAAAACATTTGAGTCTTTTTCCTGTGATTCATCCTATGAACTTTTACCATCCACTAAATCACCATTTATATTCAGAAAGTATAAAATCCTGATATGATAAATTGATTTCAATGTCTCTTTTTTTGCAGGTGGCCGTTATTGATATATTTGACAAAATTTATATGAGTCAGAGAGAGAGAAAATTGAAGTTATATTACAAGAAAGGAAGAAATGGAGCATTATTAAGAATTCTACTATATTATTAAAATAGAAAAGTAAGTAGAAAAACATGTAGGCATAAAACATATATTCTGACATTTGTCATCAATTATTGTTACTGTACAATATTAATATGAGCCACTAAGCTAAAAAAGGCAACTGCCATTCTGAAAAAAAAAAAAAATCACAATTTCTTAAGGATATCTCACAAAAAATATTATTTGTATGAAATATTTGCATCATAAGTTCTGAATTTTTGGCAGATACATACATCATGGCTCAGCAGCTGCCCATAGTTTGCGCTGGCTTTTCAATGGCAGGTACAAAATGTACCGGGTTCAAAGTCCTTGTATGATGGGCAAGGAGGGAATTCTTTTTTGTAGAGTGATGGTTGAGCTGCTAAATTACTTATTCAATTGAGAAGGAGGGAGAAATTGGTTCTTGGGGTTTAAAAAATATTTATGAATCGGTGTGAAAATGTTCTGGGAAAAAAAAAAACCCTCATCTTTTTCCCCTTGGCAGGTGAAAAGGAAAAAAAAAGGGCTTATTGTGGGTTTATATTTTTATATTGCTGGCAAGTTTGGTAGTGTGTTATGTTGTCCATACAGTCTTTGAGGTCTGAAATTAGCCTGTTGCCAATACTCTTTCATATGAATTTTTTCAGCATGTTTTCCATATGTGTTATTCATTGCTCTTCCTTTAGATGCTTAGGGGTACTGGAGGATTTTAAAATTTATGTTCACCTCTGAGTCCAAGATCAGGTATGCAACCCTACAAAACTTGCAACTGCAAATAAAGTCAATTTTTTTTCACCAGTGAAGAAAGGAAATTTCTCAGTGCCTGTAACATACATAGCTTGGAGTTAATATATTTAGAATTATGAGACAGTAGAAGAGACCATGCTGCCTGGAACATTTGATTGTTCTTTATCTGTCCCTGACTATTCTCTACCTTTTCCATCATTGCCAAATTTTAAAAACCATTATTAAATGAAGAAGCTTCTCGGTAAAATCGATCACTGAAAGTATTAAATTTATTTCCATTAAAGACCCTAACAAATAAAGGAGAAGAGGGAGAGATTTCCGAAGACTTTGTGGTATCTCACTGCCGTGTTATGCAACTTAAAACCTGTCCAAATATACGGTAAGGCAGACGGCTTTGAAGTACTCCCGTGTCATTCTTCAACTCCATTTTCTCCCTACCTTAAATATCGAGGCCAGTATTGGACTTCATAAGAAAGGAAAATCAGATGCAGGAACATTAAAATTAATAGAGGTAGGACAGCCTTATAAGAAGCAATGTATGATTTTTATTTTCATGGAATATCTCATGCTACATGACTGCAAATGCCTCTGTAGCACCAGCATTTCCACAATGCAGAAACTTACCTTCTTTCTCTGTATCTTTTATCAGATTTTGGGCACCTATTGATTTTTATGTATGTGTGCTAGGAAAGCCAAACCAAACCAGACAGATTACATGCTTATAAACCTTCACCCATTTAGACTAAAAAGGTTTAAATTTCAGTTCCTCATCTCCTTCTATTGATTAAGCGTTACTTCCTCAAGCATACAAAATTTTGCCTACAGACTGTATTTCATAATTTTTTACCCTAAGGTGAAATGGAATTAAATGTTTGAGGGTTAATTTCCTTGAAACAAAAGTATTTAGAGCTGCATTTATGTGGCAAATTCTTCAAGGAAAATCCCTGAAGGAACTGTGAAATAACTTTTTTTTTTTTTTTTTTTTTTTCCCAGACAGTGATTAATTTTCAGGTCCAGGCATGGGAATTCCTTCTCTATGTAATCAGACATTAGCACTAGACAATGATGCTAGTGATTATATTTTCCTTGCTCTTATTTTAGCTCCTCTACATTAACATTCATTTAAAAAAACAAAAAGCAAAACACAAAACAACAACCAGAAAAAGAAATTCCATTTATGGCACCCACATTTATAATTTTGAGACAATGATTTCTAGCAATCCTTTAAGAACTTTGCATTCCACCACAACTTTTTACCCTTTTCATGATAATTTTTTGAAATTACTAAATATATATATAGATATATATATATATTTAATTGTTATATCTACATTAACCACTAGCTTTGTGTAATTACTGAAACAGCAATGATTGGGAAAGTTGGTAAAAATGCATATACAGGAAAATGTTTCAATTCTGGAATTTAAAAAAGTTATTTAAGATTGTAATCTGAAGATTTCATGTAGCAGTTCTTTATGGCCTGACTTGCTCAGCTTGGTCACCCCTTCATGATATATACCAGAAATGCAGCTCTCCTCCCATATCAGGTTTTCTCTGATATAGGCTCACTCAGTCAGTGCTGCATTTTAGAAGTAATGCAGTAAGGTAGCCAGCTCTTTAAGCAAGAAAACATCTGGAGTTTAAATATTCAGCAACAGGATTAAAAAAATATTGCCCTTGAAATGTTTGCTTGTGGGTAAGGGGGGAGAAAGATTGAAGATAATAGTATCTCTTTTTTATTGTAAAAGAAAAAAGGTTGGTAAAGGAGAACATATTCCAAATGTATATTTGACTAAGCAAATAGGTTTTTTCTTTAATAAATTAAACAAATATATCACTTTTCACTAGACCTAGTGTTTGCTATTTTGAAAATACATATTTAAATATCTAGGAGGCATCTTACAGCACCAGTTAACAAGACAAAGCAATGTACTTTTTTCTTTTTCTTGGGTGGCATCTCTAATCAGGTAAGAATCATACTATGAAATCCTGGGAGGCCCAATATATCGCCAAGCATATATCTTTAAGGAAGCTATGTTTTTATGACTATGTATCAAAACAGGAAGTGGGCATTGGTAAAATAAATTTTATTAAAAGATTACATCATTCTAAAAATTATTATTTTATTTCTGGACAAAATCTTTTTTACCATTGTTTGTCTTTAATAGGTGACATTAACAGCAGTGTTTTTTTTTTTCTTCCATGAAAAAAAAAAAACAAAAAAACACTGTATATTGCTTCTTATAAGGCTCTCCTAAATCATTCAGAATTTCAAACTTTATTATGTTGATTAATTTGTGGATAACCAGCCTTATAAGATTGAAAAGTTATTAGAGGAACAGGACAGGTAAGAGAAATTGTCATTATTTTAAACCTTTTGAAACTTTAGCTCTTATGTTCCAAAAATGTAATGTAATGGAAGAATAAAGTGTATGCATGACTTAAATCCTAATCTTATACATCCCTGAATTTCTGTTATGGTATCTGTAAAGTTCAAATATAAACTAAAAACTTGTAAATTGTGTGTATGCAGTATGATATGAATTAGGAAGATGTTGCTTTTATGACAGAAAAAAACCTCAAAGCTAAACAAATCTGCTTTACAAAATACTAAAATACTTAGACTCAATATATTTACATTTATACTAATTCAAAATTGAAGCCTTTTTCAATTTCTTTTTCATAAAAAAAAATATGTCAAAAAGTCATGAAAAATGGAATTTGTTTCAGCCGTGATGGAATTCAGGAGAGGAAAATTTCTAGTTTTAAGTAGTTGTTTTAGCTAACCTAACATTTAAAGGTTAATGTTTAGCTAGCTAAAGATTATAGGAAAGCAGGAGTAAGAGGTAACACAGGTTATTAAAGTATTATAAAAACCCAGCAGGCAGCATTAAAAAAGATAGTAGATAATTGGCTTGCCTTCAGTAGTAATAGTACAATAGGCAAATTTATTTCTCAACAAAAATCAAATGCAAGTATGGATAGTGGTGTCAGGCTGTGGATAAGAATGACATTCATAATTTAAAATTAAGTATTCTCATCTTTATGCCTATTTTAGTCCTTTATTCATGTAAAAGCAGACAAGCTGAAATACTATGTTTTAAATTTAAGAATATCAATCTGTACTACCTTCTTATATTTGTGAGTCACTTTCAGCTTAATGTTCTTCAGCTAGAAAAATAGTTCAATTGCAATATTTTCTAAAAAATGTGAGACTTGTTTTTTAAATAATTTTTTAATGTTAATCTACAGATCTGCCTGGCCGTGGAGTAGCTGAATTCTTTCTTCTGGCTATGTTACTGTGTTGGTTTAAATCCCAGCAGGAAGATTAAACCTTGTTGTTACCTTGTTCCACCTTTGGCCTGTCATTCTCCTGCTGAAACCATGCACCTGCCAGGATGTAGATGGTATGGAATTAAACAGTGGTAGAAACTCCACCCCTTTTCTCTCTGACCACAATAGTTACTTTCATATTTCTACTAATGCCTGCACTTATCCCTTTTCTGTAAGAGAGAAACAGGTTTCTTGCTGTGTTCCATTAAATACAAAAAAGAGAAAAATCTTGTGTGTGATATACATAATTTCTGTTATTCCAGCAGTTTTGAGAATGCAAAATAGAGGCAGATGATGCTCTGTATGAACTGACTAGCTTTTGATTTAAGACAAACCCAGCTGCACAGTCTTTGGGTCTCCCATTCCTGTGGTGGTGGAAGCCTGGGTGACCCTGGCTCTGTCTCCTCAAGGCTGCTGCCTGCTTTCTAGTGCAGTGCTGATAGCAGAGCAGGGTTATGAACATAAAATAAGGATGTCTACACATATGCTCAGATGATCCCAAGGGATCCTCCTTTGAGAGTTTATCTATCACAGAGATATTACCATGCAAGCAATATTTGCATCAGGTTTATGCTTGTGTGCTGCTTGAAGTGCTCTGTCCTGAAGAGAATCTCTGTTCTCTGTTTCTGAGAATGAGAGTAACTGCTCTGGAAGACATTGCAAAAATACTTTTGGTTGCCTTTATCCCAAAAGTCCAAACTCTACCAGCCCAGTTTATTAGCTAGCATAGGATTGCCTGGTAAATACAAGCTGCAGTTATTGCAGCCATAAGACTTCTCTGAGAGACTTTTTCTTTGCTGACAGATCCTATTCAGGAAAACTTTTTTTTTCTAAAACATGGGGGTGGATGGTGAGGTGGTAATTTTTCAAACTTAGAAGCAAAAGAAAATATAAAGGTGAAAACCCCAGAACAAATCAGCTGAAGTTTCATAAGCAATGCTTAGATTTGTCAGACTGCAGAATTGGCCATTTTCCTGTTTTTGATTAACAGCTCTTTGTTCAATACTTTATTAAAGGGTATGAGTTATCAAGTTTTGTATTTTTGTATTGCTTTATCTGAATGAAAATCTCTTACATTTATAAGACTTCTAACCACTATTTTATAATTTATAGGATTAACTTTGTTTGTGCCATTGCTGTTGATTTTGGAAAGGTTTCTTAAATCCTGTTTGTAGAAATGACTTTTATCCTACTGTTTATCATACTCTTCTGACCACTCTCTCCTGATTCAAGAGCTCATATTGATTTAAGCAATGAGCAAAGATGTAATACTTGAACTCCTGACACAGAGAGCAGTTTGTAAGCTGAACTTTAATTCACTCTATATGGCACACAACTCATATTTCAGCTATGCAAAACTTACACTTCCCATTTCTACTCTCTATATTTCTACATGACTTGCTGCTTTATATTTTTCCTCATATTTTTTTCATTAGAAATTCTCTTTCAAGCAGTCTCTCTAGAAGTTACTCTATTGTTTCCTATGGGTTTGGTAGCTGTACCTTTTGCCCTACCCCATCTGTCTCCTCCCAGATGCTCATTTCTACACACTTCTGGGTTTAGGTATTAAAAAAAAAATACAAAATGAAATACCTTTGCCAATTTTTCTAATGATGATCCTGGTCCTTTCTGCCCCCCTGTTCTCACCAGATGCCCAACCCTCTCCTGTTTCTTGTTTTCTGAGCTGTCTCTGATGATAAACTAAGAACTCCGTTTTGTATTGGATACCCATTTTGCAGAATTTTAGTAATCTGGTTTCTTTTTGGTATCAAGATAAATAGGCAAAAGCTCAGAGAACTTGTTCTTTCTCTCAATGATACAGCACCATGGGGGAAATTGTTGCATCCCGGAGTTTGGGTTTAGATTAGGGTTTTTAATTTATGTTAAAATAAGTTCTGTAATCCCGCGTTTCCCCCGTGTTGTTCCCCCCCGCGGTTTCTGGCCCCATGCTGCCTGCTGCCGGATCTTACCCCTGTGCCGCTCCTGTAAGCACCCTGCCGTCTGGCCCCGGGAAACCCCGTGCTGGCCGCCCCGAGCCATACGATCCCGCTCAGCCCAAGGCTCGGTGCCCGCCCCTGCGGGGTTCTCTGGTTGGTCGCTGTTGCTGGCGTCACCGCCACGGCAGCCACCCTTATTGGACGGCAGGCCGTGGATCCTCTCGCCTCGCCCCTCCATAAAGCCCTATCCCGCCGGCACCCAGGCACCATTTTCTCCCATGCGAGTGCCGGCAGCGGTCGCGTCTTTCCATCGAACCGCGCCATGTGTGACCAATAAACCGTTCCTGCCAAGCACGGAGTAAATGGACAAATTCCTTACCTCTTTGCCAAGTCCCTAGCGCACGGCAACAGAGGCTGGCCAGCCCACGCGCCTGAGACACGGAACCGTGTCCGGGAACCCGCGGCAGCAAACCCCGGCAGCACGTGGAAGCTACGCCACAGCCGGGCTCCCAAGAGCCGCATGCAGCCGGGGAGAGCGAAAACCCACGCCACAGGAAATGATTGTTAAAATATTTGAAACAAAAGGGAAGCAAAAGAGTGGAGCTTCTATGCTTTTCTCAAAATAGTGATTGCTACCTGATGTCAGTTTATTTCTTTCCTGGCTTGCATGTGTGCAGTGAGTAGGAAACCTGGCTTCCCAATCCAGCACATCTAGCTATACATTTATAATCATCTAGCTACTCAAAAGTATAAGAAGTAAAAATTATTCCTGGAAGACTGAGTTCCTAGTCTTATTTTGTAGGCTTTAGAACATGTTGTGGACTGCAATATTCTGTTTAGACAGCTGCTCGACTCCAAAAATGAAAGAACATTTTGTAGAAGATTTCTTTATATAGTGAATTATTTATAGATGAGGTACACTCATTAACAAAACCTCCCTCAAAAAACCCATTGATTAAATCTACCGCAGACCTTCAGGATTGTTATTGTATAATAATATCAAGTCAGTATAGAATTTCTGTACAGAACAGGTGCCAAGACAAGATGCAGTGGATAATTGTGATTAATAAGGTTCAGAAATGTACCAAATTCTAAATTAATTTAGGTTCTTTTTTTTTTAATGTCTTTTGTATTAAGGATAATACAAGTTGTTTATCAAGGGAAACTGTCCAAAAACAGTCAAATAGATCTCCTCACATGTTGATTTTATAAAAAAATGTATAAGAATTACAGTAATGATAATTTGTATCTCAATGCTTTTCATTACCAAAATACAGTAAGTGCACCAAGTGCATATCATCGAATCATAGAGTCATTGAATATCCTGTCTTGGAAGGGACCAACAAGGATCATCAGAATCCAACTCCTGGCCATGCACAGGACAGCCCAAGAATCACACCATGTGCTTGAGAGCATTGTTCAAACACTTCTCGAATGCTGTCAGGCTGCTGCTGTGACTACTTCCCTGGGGAGCTTGTTCCAGTGCCCAACTCTCTGGGTGGAAAACCTTTTTATGCTATCCAATCTAAACCTTCCCTGACACAACTTCAGGCCATTCTCTTGGGTCCTGTCACTGGCCACCACAGAGCAGAGATCAGTGCCTGCCCCTCCTCTTCTGGTAATGAGGAAGCTGTAGAATGCCATGACGTCTCCTCTCAGTTTTCTCCAGTCTGAGCAGACCAAGTGACCTCAGCCACTCATACAGTTCCCCTGCAGAACCTTCGCCATCTTCATTGCCCTCCTCTGGACCTTCTAATAGCTTTATATCTTTCTTATATTGCAGTGCCCAAAACTTCCCCCAGCACTTGAAGTGAGGCTGCCCCAGCTCACAGCCGAGCAGAACAATCCCCTCCTTTGCCCGACTGGTGATTCTGTGCCTGATGCCACCCAGAACACTCTTAGCCCTTCTAGCTACCAGGGCACTTCTGACTCATGTTCAACTTGCCATCAACCAGGACCCCCACGTCCCTTTCTACAGCATTGCTCGTTTCCCATTCTGTCCGTTCATCCCGGGTTGCCCCATCCCACATGTGGCATCCTGCATTTTGTTGAACTTCATACATAGGGTGATTGCCCAAGGCCTCTAGCTTATCAAGGTCTCTCTGTAGGACCTCTCTGCCTTTGAGGAAGTGAACAGCTCCTCCCAATTTAGTATCAAAGACAAACTTACTATAATAAGTATACTGAGTACAATATAGTATATTGTAGGACTAGTAGTTCTAAGTCATGAAGTATTTGTAAATATTTAAGAAAGAGAAACACAAAACAAGCCTTTTCTTTCAATGTTGTGATCTGAGCACAGATATGTCTTAAAAATTCAAATCTTTCCCTGAAACCAGTTTCTTAGCATGGCAAAAGAAGGGAGGAGGTGTGAAGACATAGTTCATCTAGATGCACAGTCATGTTTGTTCCTTCTTTTTCTAGTGTAATAAGTTTTCAAAAGTTGAAAGCAGAAATTACCTTTACTTCAGACTAGTGACATGATTAGCTAATTAGATATGCTTTTGGACACTTTTTAATATTTTTCTATTTTTCTTAGGAATATTAAATTTTTTGTAATAATTTTGGGTAATATTTGGAAAGGTGTTGATTTAAGTTATTTAAAATACCTTTGTGTCTCAAAAAAAGTAAAACCTAATTTTTACTCCATTTCTTGTTCAGCAGGACATACTCCTAGTAAAGATTCTGTTGCTTCTCTGCCTAGCACACTACTAAATTCAGGGAATCATAATATCAAACATGCTCTGGAAAAGTTGATAGCGACACAAAAGACTGTTAAAGATCTAAAAGTGAAATGAAAATGCATTTTATTTTTTATATCTAAGAGAGATTTTGTAAGAACAATGGCATTTTGTGAATTAGTTTTCTGTCTGTAACAGATTATCACAGTAGACAACAGTTGGCACATCTTTGTTTTCTGTGTTGTTAGATCTCATGAGAATAGCAATAAAGAAAGTTGCTGTAATGGCTATTTACTTTAATATATGGGTACTGGATTTCTGCCAACCAAGCTTTTTCATTTATATGTCTAATTACAAGAGGATTTTTTGTTGTTGTTGTTTTCTCAGCCATTCCAGCATCCATTCTAGAATACTAATCCTTACTATTAGCTGCAGAATGCTGAAGGTCTTACACATATTTGACAAACAAATAAGATTTAATATCATCAGTGTAATGATGCAAGCAATTTTCTCCTTTATGAAGGGTAGTTAAAGGCATTGTGCCTTGATGGCACCACTAGATAGAAATATTATTTGATCTCAGAAATCTTAGGCTTATAAAAATATTACTTCCTCACCATCATTAATGTTTTGTCAGCACCTTTTATTGTCTTAAAGACTGCACTTTGCTGCAACTAGAACAAATTATATGTCACTATATATTACAATTTTCTCTTGAGTCCAAGGTCCTTGGTAAAAATTCATAATGACACTCCTTAAGATATTAATAAACAGATCAGAATCAGTATTTCACAGAGTTGAAACTGACTGTCTCTATCGGTATTATTTCTCCCCAGCCCTGAAATTGAACTTTTGAACAATTTTCATCTACCAGGACAGGGCCAGCTGTGTCAGGTTTGGTCCTGAGCAGGATGCTGGCGCCAGGTTTCTCACATATGATTACCTGCCAATCAATTCCCACAGCAGCAGTGGAAGGTATTCTGAAAGAATAGGGCTGCAATCTGAGCTGTCGTAAGAGGTTAGGGCAAATAGATTTGGAGAAATAAACATGTCATAAAAGGGGTGCTAAACAAGGCTGAGGATTTTGCTTGGAATCTTAATGTTCACAGAGCAAAACCAGTTCCATCTGCTATGCTGGTGATGAGCTTACAAGATATCAGAGTCACAATGATTTGGCAGTGATATTTTGATGCCAACATTCATTAAAATACACCCTTATGAAAAATTTCCTATTTTGTGCATAAAATTAATGTGCTATAGATTACATGCAGCATAGTAATATTGAAGTAGAACATGTTTTGTATTAGCCTCCTAATAAAATGCACTTGCATGGCTCAGCTTATACAAAAAATGCTACCATGTTCCTGGAATATAGACCTACAAACTTTTCCTTCCTCCTAGTTTTTGTGTGACTACTTTATTCATTAATTTAGGTAATTAAATTACTGCCTGCTATCCTAAACAAATTTTTCAGCTACTTTTTGCGAAATTCACATGTAGTAGTGTTAATTTATGGTTCTATTCTTAGAGTTATATAAACCTCTCTGTCTGTAGCAGTAAAACAAATTTTGAATAAGGTCCACCAGTAAGGAAGTGGACTGGTATGGACAGAAATAGAAAGAGTACCAACTTCCTTGGTAATGCTTGTCACTTACAGCTTGGGAGAAGCCTACAGGAAAACTCATAGTGATCTAATGGCTGATCATTCTCATTGTGAAAAAGTTCTTGTGTCCAATTGGAATCTTTCCAGGAGTGAATTGTCATTTGTTATTTGTAGCAGTGGTCAGAATATTATATCATTTACAATCCTAGATAGCAAATTATTCACTAATTTTTTTAAGAAATACAGATTTTTTTTTTCTTTGTGATAAGAAGTTCAGAAGGGATTATGACTAACAGTTGATTTACTTGAATGCTAACTGTGGCAGGCACATTCTTCTCTCTCTCAGGATTTTTCATAGAGGAACACAGAGAGAAGAAAGAGAAAACAATTTCTATTTCTGCTCCTTGTTTTTCCCATGTAGAATGTGTTTAGGGAATTGTTTACCTGGGGTGATTGCTTGATTGGATTCTGGTGAGGATTGTTTGAGCCTGATGGCCAATCAAATCCACCTGTAGCTGGACTCTCTGAGAGGGTCACGAGTTGTGAGTTAGATATGGTAGTTAGAAAAGTAGGTTTGTAGTTTAAGTGTCTCCTTTAATTAGTATATTAATATATTATAGTATAGTTATAATAAAGAAATCATTCAGCCTTCTGAACTGGAGTCAGACATCATCATTTCCTCCCACCGGGTTCACCTGCATTTACAATAGCTAAATTCTAGATATTTTAAAATGATTGGTCCACCATCATTCAATGATAATCCAAGGAGTATCTGCATACTGTGAAGATTGAATTAATTTATAGACTAACAATAAACTAGTTTAACTTCTGTCCTAGACCTGCACGACTGTAGACCTGCCTGAACTAATTAATGCAGTATTACTTCTGCACCTGACCTGCCAACCGATTTACCTAGAAATTCTTCTGGTGCACAGAATTCTCTATGTTTAAAGAGTAAAAATTTCACTTTTTATGCAGCGGTTGAATTTGCCTAATAAATGTTAATACAAGTCTCCAAAATGATCACAAAATCCCTCTAATGCTTTACATCAAATACCTTTATCTTTTCATCCCGTTATGCTGTCTTTTGAAGGAAATATTTTAAACTATGTTTTTTGGCTCCTAAACCTTTAGGCCATCTCTTTTTAGAGATAAATGAAATCTGAGAGGAACAGAGAGGTATAAGCTCGAAACACATGAGATAAAACTATAGACAAATGATAGAAATAGCCTTATTCCAGGAAGAGAAGGACAGTGTGAAATTACACTTCTGAGAATGTCACTCCCTGCTTTATACAGAGGAAAATTAATGTATTTCATTTTCAGTGATGAAAGGTTATTTAACAGCAAATCTTATTCTTGGATATGGTCATAAACCCCAAATCCCTGGTGTATGTTCAATTTGAGGACTACAACTAATGTTGATGAAGTTTTTATTAAAAAAAAAAAATGTGCTTTCAATAGCTTAAAATCTTTAACCAAAAGAAAGACCTAAGGAATGAAAGTGGTGACTGGTTTGTTTGAACTGAATTTTCATATTAAATTTAATTATAGATTCAAATTTTTAAAATCCATATTACTAGATAGTCACATAGCACCAGTTAGCAACTGGCTGCTATTGCAACACTAAAATGTAAAATCATATCCCTTCAATATTCCTGTCTGTTGATTATATATCTTGCTTTGCATACAACAAAAAGAAATAGAAGAGTCTGGATTTATGATTATATTTTCTAACAAGTATTTCATCTGACTTGATATAGAAGAGAGGAAACTTTCTCAGCAACAACTGGTGTTTATGAGTAATTAAAAACACTACAGAATATTCTAGGGTGTTTGCTCACTGTGATTTATATGATTTGCCCAAAAGAAATAATTAGTTATATTTAAAAATTGAAATAATGTTTTAGAAACTATGTGTTCAGCTTCTTTCAGGTGGATAGCACATAATACTGATATTTCAGTTAGTCCACATTGTCTAATCACTGCTCTTCAGTATGAAAATGATCAAAGAGAATACAACGTCTTCTTTAAGTCTTAGTCCTTGACCACGCGTAGGCTCAACAGAAACATAATTAATGTTACACAAGCCTTTCTCAATCTTTAGCTTTTCTTACGTTAATGTCAAATAGAGTTTTCATTAATTTCTCTCATTTTTCAAAGTTTACTAGTAACCAGAATTAGCATATAGAGCTTTGATCCTTTTCAATATGGTGGGTTGCAACGTTAGATCTAGAGGTATGAGTAAAACATGAAATAATAAGAATTTGGCTTGCTGGGTAGAGTGATCCAGAAGCATGACATTTTAGAGTCTTAAATTTTATCTTCTTCAGCTACAACCAAGCATAAAAGCTATTTAAATCTCTTCTCAAAAAAACCTTGTCATATCTTAGGGCCTATACTAACTTTTGTGATGCCATTTTTTACCAAAAGAAAAATAACAAGGGAAAGTTGATAATAGCTACTATTATGGTCCTGATCCAAAATGAGCTTCTCTCATATTAAGACACAGTTCTAGGATGCTTTAAAAAGTGTTTCAGGTTTTGGTATTCATATTTTACCATATTTTGTTAGAGAAAAGGAAAATAAAAATAACAGTAATTATTTGTTGCATTCCAATAACTAATAATTTATTTCATATGAAAGTCTATACTATAGTTTAAGATCAGTTGATGGGACCTCAGTCACATACTGTAAATTGTATTCTGTCTTCTTTACTTGATCTGCACTTGTAACCCCTATATAGCATGATATAAGTTGCTTTGTTTTATTTTATAATTTTTAAGATTAAACATTACACATAGTATTTTATTTTTAATAATTACTTTTAGTCGTTCTTGAAATACCAATGGTATTAAACAATACAGGTTTTTTAGTTCAAATTTTGCGTTTTAGTTGTCACAGAAATGAAAATGCAATGCAGCTGACAGTGTAATTTGTCTAGATGAACCACTTATATTTTTTGTCAACAAAACTGAACAAGCTCTATCTTGTCTGCTTGTCCACTCATAAAAAAAAAAAAAAAAAATCCTATCCCTTGAATAAATATATTAGCTTTGTTTTAAATATGGGAGTAAATATTTGTTTTACCTCTATCTTTTGTTTCATTGTGTGCACATACGGAAAATAGTCTAACTTTTCCTTAAAGTCTTCTGTAAAGATAATTTATGATCTATGAAATGATTATAAGAATGAAAAAAACAATGAAAAGTGTGATTTTCTTCTTAAAGGTTTACTCCTCAGGCAATGATTTATGGACACCTTTATTCTTTTTGTGATGTTGGCATTTTATACCATGTCAGTGCTTCAAATGCAACTTTCATCTTTTACCTGCAAGTGCTGTAGAAATGGAAAAGCTAATGGATAACTGGGCTTCGAATTTGAAAAATGTTGGCTTTTCACCAGTAGGTAATTGAAGGTCTAGAATAGAGCTTGTATGGAAATAAAGTTTAAGATCAACTCCTTCATATGATAAGCGTACTACTGAGGTGACAGATTAAAGGCTGTACTGGTAAGGTCTTCCCAAGAACCAAGAGAGTGAAGCTTTTTGAAAATGATATACTCTTTTGGCTTGCTCCGCTATCATTTTTTTTTTGGTGGGATCTTTGTTTTTTCTTTAAGGGAAAAACATTAGCTTATTATTAAAAAAAAAAAAAAACAAAGAGGAAATCAACTCCACATAACAGTTAATCTGGGAAATTGTGATGAATATTATTTTTCTTTTAATTAATGGTATTATTATTTGCATTATGCAATGACTTTCATCAGGCAGGTGGGCCTTCTGATCCTTTTATAATTATTGTTTTTCCTTTTGATTTTTTTTCAAGATTTCAAATGCTCAGGTAAGATAGAAAGAGAGTTTCCTGCCTGCCATTGCTGAGGAAAACCTCTGGATTTTGGTAAATTTCTATAGAATACAAATTACCTTAACTTTTTCATGTAGTTGTCTGTTTTCACTGTGTCAGTGCATGTACCTCTCCTATGCATAGCACAACAAAAAAGAGCACACTGGGAAAGTAGTCAACATATCATTGGATAGCAGAAACAAATTATAAGATACATGAAAATATTCTTTTAAAATAGTACTGATAAGATTAGAAAGATGTTAGTTCTCAAGGGAGCCTCAAAAATTTTTATTAATCAATTTGTATATCCCAAATTGCTCCAAATGATCCTAAATCATCATAGAATAGAGACTCATTGAAAATGAATGAAACTTGGCAGGTCTATGAATGTTATTTTTCTAGCTTCTTGACAGTATCTTTAACGTGTCCAATCATAATCCATCATGTAAAACATATGTTTTATGCTTCTGGTGCAAATTCACCCAGACATTTTAGAAGGAAAGAGGTGAAAATGAAGTCTTCCTATTACTGAAGACAGATACTTACTGTGTACAGAAAAGCCTGAAGGTAAGTGAGAGTGAAAGTGTGTCTCCCTAGTGAAAAAGCAGAAACTGAAGTAGATGCTTCATGTCTAGATGCTCTCCTGAAGCTACTTTACGAGAAGAACCTGTCAGCTGTACCAGGTTTCTTTGTGTATAGCTGGTGACTTTGAAGAGCTCACCTAATGGGTGCAAGTAAGTTAAAAACTTGTTTTCCTTTGTCTTGTATATTACAAATTGAATTTGATTCTCCATATACAAAAAGAGAGACAGAGTTTGGGATTATTCTTGCTACAGCTCTAAAAAAGAGTGCAAGAAAACTGTCCACTAATATAATAGAAAATCCTTTTGTTGTGTGTCTTTAACGTACAATGGCAAAAAAGTCCTTTTGTATGTATAACTTGTCATTCAACACAAAGTGACATAGAAAGGAAGAATAGGTTTTGACTCCACTTGACAGATTAATCCTCATGTAAGGTATTTGAGTTATGTGTTTATCTTCATAAACCACAGTCCCGTGCTTTTGAAAAAGAATTAGTAAGCCATTTGGCTGATTATATGTTGAACATCACCATTTTCTTTGATAATACAGTAAGGACAGAAGGCTGCATTTCAAATGTCCACAGGAAGTCATCAGGAGCTGCTGTCTTTACAGAGACAGGGTAAATTTGAAAGACCAGCTTTTATATATTATTTGTGTTTTAATTCCTTCACCCAAATACTTAAAATTCATTTAAACAGCATAAGTTTACATCAAAACCTTTAAAGTGATCAAACTCTCATGAAAGAATAGTTATGTTATACTGAGAATTAAAGTATCTGATTAGAGCATTTATTTGGAGTTTGTCTAAAGTCCTCTGTGTTCACCTCAGATCTGCTACAGTGTGAATTTTGCTTGGAGCAATCCCTTATACTCTAGATAAATCTGTCCAATGCACTTCATTCAGTATGTCAAATCTTAATTTCACTTAGAGGCAAAAAGAAAGTGTTCAACTTTTATGTACAAACTAAGAAAAAAGATTCTCATCTGTTGAAAAGACATCAGGTTTGCATGGTGAGTCTTGAATTTGTTGCTATGATTTCTGACTTGACATATTTGGTCTAGTGCCTATAAGTCATCAACAACTGGGCATTGAAGATTGTGTGAGTGCAACTGCATGTGCAGGCATCCACAGCGCAGTTTCTCACTGTGATATGAGAAAGCAGAAAATCCAGTAGTAGCTGGTATTTGCTACCTTATAGCAGGAACAAAATGTCAGAACATTGTTGTTCTGTGCCGTTGCAGTTGTTGCAGCGCCGTCCGGGTGTTTTACACTGGAAGCTTCCTATGGTCCTGTGGGAGATCCACATCAAATGTCCCTTCTTTTCATTAAATGCAAGTGACCAAAAGAACAAGAAAACAAAAACAACCAAAAGACATCAGCACAAGCCTTTTCTTCTTCCACTTGAGTAATGTACCAAACATCAGGCACTGGAATTCAAATCAAGACTTCTTTCAAAAAAAGCCCCAAAAGAAATAGCAACATCTCATTAATTTTGAAAAAATGTCACATTATAATTTTATTATAGAGGAGGGCAGAAATTTCATATCTCTGGCTAGTTTGAGGAAACTTGCTAACAACCTTGATTTAATAGTAGAAATTATTTTTGGAAAGTTGTTGGGATTTTGTGTATTCTAGTTTTTTTGAGAAAATTTCTGTAACAAATGTTAATGAAAATCATTAATTTTCCAAACAATATAGCTCTTTGAGAGGGGTTTCTTTACAGGGAAGGGATAATTGAGTATTACAACCTAAAGGCTGAAACCTACTCTGAATTTTATCATATTTTTACTGCTTACTAAACTTTTCTATGTAACTTAGGGTAGGAAATGGAAACAAAAATTTGCTTTTCTAATATTACACATGAAAGACCATTAGCAAATCGTCTGTGTTAATGTCCTGATGAATAATCCTAGTTAGTGTAACATTTACCTTTTATTACAGCTATAGAGGAACTTATAAAATACTGTTGCAGATACACTAATATGTGTGTGCTAAATAAACACCCTACCAAAACAAAAAAATATTTTAAATTCCGAAATTAAATTAAATTACAAAACACAGAGTTAGGTTGATGAACCCCTGCAAGACAATATTTCCCTTAATTTATTATCTAATATTTAAACTAATAAAGCACAAGCACATGTTTATCTCCATAAATTATATGAACATCTGTTTTGCACTGAATGACCTTGTAGAATATTTGCTACAGTTTTGAGTGATAACCAATGAGTATTTTAAGACAGCAAGGACAAACAAAGTGCATGGAAGAGGTTCATGATGACAATGTAATTTATAAACATGCTGCACGAGTAATGCAGAGTACATGCACGCTGATAGCACAGTAATAACTGCTTATAAGAAATATTTAACAAATCATTGTGTCTGCCATGCAAGCTGACTGGAAAAGTGTTCACATTGAAGACAGGCTGCTTAGGGAGGAATAAATTGAATATGGCACTCAATGTCAGCCCAACTCAATAGCGAGTGAAAGCAATAACGTTCTGCAGGTTATTCACTTGCCTACAGAGAAACTTAGCACATCATACTGAGATCTTGATAAACTAATCAAGCCAGGACTGATATTAAAGAGTTATTCTATCTATACCCTGCCATAAGTTATGACAATAGATAAAGAAATTATCTAATTAATTTCTTGTTGTGATTTGTACTTGTCTGATTTTAAGAAGACAATGGCTATTTTTGACTATCAAGTCTTCCACATTCTGATTCACTTCTATCATCAGTCCAGAACTGTCTAAAGGAAATATTTACCATATTCCTTTTAAGCTTATTTTAAGAAAAATGGGTAACATTTCTGTCAGCATTGACATGGAAAATAAAACCATGTTTTTCAAAACCTTGATTGTTGTCCTACCTGTGTGTCTTGCCATCAGTAGTGTTTTCTTTTCAAGCCAGATAAGTACAGGATGGAAATAAGTCAAAGATTTATTTAACCAGAAATCTTTCATCCATTTCCTTCTGATCTTCTTTTTCAGAAAAAAGAATAAAACAAACAAAATGGCAAAAAAATTTTGCGTTTCATGCTTCTTTGGGGCTAAAATTGAATCTTGTGCTTATTAAGCTGAAATGAAATCAGAAGATATTGCTCACTGAAAATATGGTTTAAGGGAATTAATTCTAAGGTCTGTAAGTGCATATTTTTATATACTCATGTTTGAAGCTTTTTGGACACCAAGATAAATATGGAGCTCAGTCTTGTCTGCAGTTTTCATTATGTCCTGCAGTAAAGCATATGTGCCTGGGGTAAAGAACTGAGCCAAGATGTTACTTTACCTCATAGTTTATTTCAGTAGCCTATCTATTGAATTTGTGTTTGGGGAAAAACCCAGAAGTTTTCAGCACTAGTAAATGTAGTTGGTGGGGGTTTTTTTGTTTTGTTTTGTTTTGTTTTGTTTTATATTTGCATTTGTGTATTGTGCTGTTTTACTATTTAGCAAGTGTTCAAAGTCCTTATTAGAAATTGCTTAGCAGTTTGTTCACACCTGAGAGAGGCCAAAAGTTGCTGAGCTGAGAGACCTTCCAATGTCCACCAAATCCTTTCTGGAAAACATCCCATGGACCCGCATTGTCTGTCTCCCAGTATAATGAGCAAGGGCTTATTCTCAAACACTGCATGCAACTCTTTATATAGCTGGTGAAATCTAGTTCTTTACAATCCTTTTCTATACACTGGAGGGAATCATGATGGATGTAGCCAGTGGTTACGCATGTGCAAAACCTTTGGATTACAGATGACCAGAAATTGACTTGGAGCAGAGAAAGACTAGGTTGAAGCAAAGACAGTGAGTACTGCAGAAAGAAAAAAGAAAACAATGTGGCTTTTATTTTTGAATCTCTCATTGAAATAGTAACCCCTCTTTCAGAACCTAGAACCCATAATGAGTTACTCATTGGTTCTTGAGCTATTTCTAGAAAGACAATAATAATGTCTTACTTTTGACTAATTAGCACAGTGGGCTAAGATCACTCAGAAAAATCTCATGAAAAGCTTTTACCTATGCTATTTCTTTTATTTTGTTATGCCTAATTACACAGCTGTTCATAGAGAGCTTCTTAACAAAAATAAATGATCACATATGATGGTGAGAAGAGGGAAAAGCCTGTTTCTGCTTTAGTCTGAATAATTAAAAAAAATACTAACCATAAATTAAAGTGTGTCTAGGATTAATATATTTATAAATATTTGTGCTAAAACTCAGGAAGGAGACCCATATGTTAGAACCCCCAAATAAGGAATGGTAGTACACAGAACTCTGAGGAATATGAACAGTCTAATATAGCAAGCACAAAGTAAATATTTCTTCAGCCCCTGCATTATCCACATTATTTTCCAATGTCAATAGTTGACCCTTGAAAGTCAGCAGAGCTGAATCTCCTTCTACAAAGCAATGAGCATGACGTATAAACAGTGTTTTGTACTGGTACATGGCTTTGGTGATGTGCTGCTGTGAATATTGACCAAATACACATTGTTGGTACTTTCAAATAAAGTAAAATTTTGATGAGTGCATTTGAATAAGTTTTGAGGCAGGCTTCATAGTGGTCTTCCTTCTCCAAGAAATATTACACCACTTTCAAAAAGTCATTGCAGTAACTGTTCTTGAGGTCTCTAAAAGGAGAGAGAAAACTTTCACATAAATATCAACAAATACTTTCTGATCATCTTAACTTTCTCATCATCATGTCTGCTCCAGAAAATCTCCTTTTCTAAAGGGAACTGTGAAGTCATCTAAATGTTTGTGGAAACATAGATTATCTTTATATATGAGGAGAAAACACCATAATCTAAAATGCTTATAGCAGGCTTCCAATACAATGAAAATAGACACTAAAGGCATCAGAAATCATATGACATTTAAGCAAATATGCCATCATAGTTTCAATTCCAAACTCTATCAAAATGTTTAATTGAACTGAATAAAAAAGCAGTATAATATCTTTTTCATAAGCTAAACTGTTAGTTGTAACAGAGAAAAGAAATAGCCAGTAACTTGTCTTGAAGAATTTCAAAAAAAGAAAGTTGTCAATTTTCTTCCTCCCATCTTCCCTTTCTTCCCATGAATAAAAGAAGACATTTCTTTGTGAATTAAAACTGCTCTCATCATCATAGGAATGACTGGAGAACAGGAAAAATTATGAAATACTATTAATGCTCATTTAAGATAAGTTTCTAAGATGTCCTCAGTAGTAGAAGATAAAATTACTCAGATATTTTCAAACAATGTAATTGATGCCCTATTTATTCCCTTGGTTATATTTTTCTTGTGTTTTATCCCTTCTTGTATTTCATTCAAGTGTTATCTTTTTTTTCCTACTTTCATCCTGAAGGACACTTAAGAAGTATTATTTCTCAGCCATAGGTCTATATGTATTTATTCAGATATGTATTAATACATGTATGTATATATGTATGTATACAAAATTATTGGTAATAAATCATGTATGCCCTACTAGACTATGCATATTAGTTATTTGTGTACCTGTACATATTAATCTACATTAAAGTTATTCAAGTTATATAGGCTCTATAGAAATTAAAATTTTCTAGAGGGCAACAGAATAAGTGCCCAGCACGGCAATGAGCATATACAGCAAGCAATTAACCTCATTCTACTGTTGTTGGTCTGGAGGCTATGTTTCCCATGCTGCCAAGACTCTTTCCTAGAAATTTCTTGCAGCTACTATTTTACCATATGCTAGGGTAATTAACCATATGATACATGCTAGCTTTTCAGATGCTATCACATGGCTGATAAAATTTTATGTTTAAAAAAAAAATCTGTAATATGCTAGCAGGTGTTTCTTTCATATCTGCATGAGTTTTTTTCTCTTTAAACATCTTAAGGAATTTAAGAACTTTGTTTAAACCATTACATGTGAAAATGAATAAGTCACTGGAAACTGTCATATAATGAGGTAAAGGTGATGTGTCATTTTTTCCTCCCTCTCTGCCTAATCAGCAGTATCAAATTAGTTTATTATATTTAAAGGAAAAACAACCACTTGTTGAAAGGCTGGAAAAAAAATTCTACCATATAGCAAGGAAATTAATTTTCCACTTTCTACATGTGGATTATTTAGTTATCTCTTGAAAAAATAAATAGATTTAATAAAGAAAGAACGGATGAAGAAAAAACCTTTTCCTTACTGCGTAACATTTCTACAAGCATCAGCAAAAGTGCTTCTTTTGCTATGGTTGGTTCTTCTATTTATTCAGTATTATGCTTAATAGAGGTTGTATAAAATAATCATAGTAGGAAACATTTGGTTTAGTAAATATAAAGGAAATTTTCAGTTGATGCGAAAATATTTAGTATTGCTAGCTAGTTTTAGCATTGCTAGCTCAAACAAAACTGGTAAGAGAGGAGGTCTCTTCCAACATGTCTTTCTCCAAATGCAGTTTCTTATGAACTTTCCAGCACTATGGTTCCTGTTATTATTTTCACAGGTACACTGTTTGTAAAGTAAAATACTGAGTATTTTTGTGCTTACTCTGTTGTTTTGTTGAGGTTCTCTTTTTTTAAGAACACCTCCTGAAGATTTTGCCCTGAGCGAACTGCTTTAATACAGGATTATCCTATTGCTTTTCAATTAAACACATAAAACAATTAATAGGCGGAGACATTTTGAAGATTTCCTTACAAGAGTGTCTAAAACTACACAAAGAAGATTTAATTTTAAAAAAAATGAAGGAGAAAAAAGATTTTGAATAGATTATTGTGAATTAAAGCTTCAGAAATCGGGATGAACTTGCAATCTGTAAAAAAAACCTTAGGAAAATTACATGAAAGTAGGGCCTGCTTTGAGTCTAAGAACAAAGCATAGCAAAATGTTTTCATTTTTGTTATAAAGAATTTTTGCCTGTTTTGGGATTAACTACTACTGAAAATTTTGCCATCTGAAGGGAATGAATAAAAAATACATTGACAACTAACCTGGAAAAGAAAGAACTATTTTAAAGACATTTTTTTCTTCTCCCCTTCAAACGCTGGGTGTTTAAATAAAATATTTCTAAAATTTTCAGTTTCAATCAAAGAACCTTAATTTTACTTTCCAATACAGAATAACTGATTGATTTTAATTGGTGGCTTTTCACCCAATATTTCCATTATTCTAAGGCTGTTTGACAGCATAGCATTGGAAGTCCCACAAGAACCTGCAAGTTCAACCCTACCAAGCTGCCAAGCTGCCAAAATGAGAAAGAAAGAAATAAAGAGGGAAAGAGAGAAAAAGATAGAGAGAGAAAAAGAGAGAGAGAAAAAAAAGAGAGAGAGGGGAAGGAAGAAAGCAAGGAAGGAGGAAAGGATTTTTTTTTGGATTTTCTGGTGGAGGTTGGGTCATAAACTTCACCTATTTTATAAATCATTAAGTGAAAAATACTAGCTTAAATTTATCTGCACAATTCCTTTCTGTTCTATGGGGAGTGTCAATATTTAATCTCTTTTTCTCTCTAGAAACCTTAGTGGAAATAAATACTGCAGTACAGTATGAAACATTTCCAGTTGATGCAATGGAATAAGAGCTTCTTTTATGCTGCTAATAAGGACAGGTTAAAATACATATACATGAAAAACTGTATATTAATTTTTTAGGAAGCTAAATTAAATAGCCACATTAACTCTTCATTAACTCTTCAGTCTCAAGGGCAACACTGAGGTTCCCTTCCTATGACTTCACCTTGTCACAGCAAGAAGATTCACTGATGTAGAAGAACAGAACATAAAATATTATATATTAGTTGCCATCCTAACTCTGAAGACTTCACTCACCCTATGAAGTAGGGAGAGTTCTGATACATTAACAAATCTATTTACTCTCATTGTAAACTTAATCATAGTAATAATATGATTATATATTAAATTTTTAAAATACCATAACAATCTTAGACAACTGTTATAATAGTTCCCTTTTTATTTCTGGAAAAAAATCCTCAGCAATCACTTTCTTTCCATTTACTCATGTTTCCCATCATACTCAACTCACACTCAATCACCACACTCACTTTCCTCTATAAGGGTTTGGTAGGAAAAAAACCCAACATCTATCAAAGAAACAAATTATTGGACACAAATGATGGTAGGATTTGAATTCCATTGAAATTAAGATACTGAATGCAGTTAATATTGTCTGTGGACATGTAAACAATTCAGTATGGGAAGCTATTCATCTGCACAAGCTGTAGGTGCTCATTTTAAAGTAAACACCCTACCCTGTCAATCACTACTTTGACCAGCTTTCTTTCAGTATTATGACAGCATGGATAGTTACCTGTATAAACTTTTATTTAGCTGCTGATCCTTCTGTTTTGGTCATATGCTCCTGAAATAGATAAAACCTATGTTAATCCTCAATTTTAATTTTCATCTTTAATCCTCTCTTCACTCTTATTGAGGAAATGTCCCCAGGCAACAGCAATAGAAATTATTTGCAGTCAAAATCTAGTCATGTCTAACTGAGGTGATCTGCTGAGTTCAGCCATACCTTGGCATTGTCTTAGCTTTCTTTACATCTTTCCTTATGTATTTCAAACTGCAAATGTAAACCTGTCATTAACTGCTGTGAAGACCATATCCTTACTTTTGTGTGTAAATTAACACTAAACACTGAGCTTTGCAGCAAACAGATACAGGCTGGTTGTGTTCAAGTTCCAAAATCTATACTCTAAGGCTAAATTAAACAACATATCGGAAAAATTCAGAAGCAAAGAGCCTGACGAGTTCCTGCTTTAGATTAGATGGCACTCATGGTGTGCCTTGTGTGCCCAGTGCAGGTGGATGGTGCTGTTGAACTTTTCAGAGGAGCCAAGCTGGGACAAAGCAGCTCTCTGGTAGCTTTTATAAATGGACCATGCAGTGGTGGGCTGTATAGACGATATGGACTGTGCCTCAGTGCTGGGGGAGCGAGCTTGACTGCTGCAAAAGCAAGGCCAGTGCTGTACATTTACACTGTGACTACTCTGGGACCATGGCCATGGAACCAAGCAAGAAGAAACCTAGCTGGCTATTTAGAGATAGCTACAACACAGCCCAGCTGAAACAAGGATTTCTGTCCTCAGCAGTGCTTCAGACTGAAATCCATTTTACATCTTCTGAAATGCAAGAAACCTAAGTAAGGTGCAAATAGAATTATGAAGTTATAGAAGATAAATTACATAAATACTTCCCCTTTATTTAAACATATTTTTATTTCAGCATACGGCATTGTTGAAATGCATATTTGACTATTTGACTATTCTCTGTAATGAATATACTCCTCTGTAAATCTTTCCCCTCCCCTTTCTTTCCTGAAGCTGAATACCTGATATTTTCAGTCTTCTAGGGACTTTGCTTTATTCACTGAACTCTGTAGTGTGATTGCCATTGGCTCACAAATATCTCATGTTTTCAATTATGAGAGAAATACTTTTTGCTCCTGGAGGTTTATTAGTTTTCAGCTTCATAGATTAATTTATCAGCTTTGCCTCACTAACCCTGCAGCTGCAAGGATTGTGACTTATTCTTAATATCAACTAACATGCATTTAGTCTTGTTCCCCTAACCTTATTTATAAGGAATAAATATAATTAAATTACATATAAATACTGAGACTTAGAGCTAGACCAAAAGATGCTTCGTTATCACAAACCAACCATTATCACAAACCCTAAATATTAATATCCAAAAAGCATGCTATTGGTTCTATTTAATGTAAGATATATAATATGAGAACTCATATTTGTAGATAAAAAATATCATCTCACAGCTGGGTTTGTTAAAAATTATAATTAGCATGTAGAAGAGAACTAGCATATGATCTGGGAATATCATGAAGGATCAATAGCATGTAATCCATGTTTTTGAAGATTTACATTGTATGTTGGACCATCTTATCCTAAAATAAATTTGATTCATCCATGCTTTACAAAGTACAAAGTCTTCATTAAAATGCATGCAAATACTCTTCTTCTTTGATGAATTATGACTTCATTATCCAATTTCTTCATTTTCATGATTCCAAAGTCCAAAAGTGAAAGTCTTGAAGCCAAAAGGGAAGAAAGGAACATTGTATTAAACTCAAGCTCTGGTAAAACACACCAGAAATACAAAACACCCTTCGCTGTTGCAAAAGCTTGTTGCATCCCGGAGTTTGGGTTTAGATTAGGGTTTTTGATTTATGTTAAAATAAGTCAAGTTCTGTAATCCTGCGTTTCCCCCGTGTTGTTCCCCCCCCGCGGTTTTTGGCCCCACGCTGCCGGATCTTACCCCTGTGCCGCTCCTGTAAGCACCCTGCCGTCCGGCCCCGGGAAACCCCGTGCTGGCCGCCCCGAGCCACACGGTCCCACTCAGCCCGCTCTGGCTCGGTGCCCGCCCCTGCGGGGTTCTCTGGTTGGTCGCTGTTGCTGGCGTCACCGCCACGGCAGCCGCCCCTATTGGCCGGCAGGCCGTGGATCCTCTCGCCCCGCCCCTCCATAAAGCCCTATCCCGCCGGCAGTCAGGCGCCATTTTCTCCCATGCGAGTGCCGGGAGCGGTCGCATCTTTCCATCGACCCGCGCCACGTGTGACCAATAAACCGTTCCTGCCAAGAACAGAGTAAATGGACAAATTCCTTACCTCTTTGCCGAGTCCCTAGCGCACGGTAACAGAGGCTGGCCAGCTCACGCGCCCGAGACACGGAGCCGTGTCCGGGAACCCGCAGCAGCAAACCCCAGCAGCACGTGGAAGCTACACCACAGTCAGGCTCCCAAGAGCCGCGTGAATCCGGGGAGAGCGAAAACCCACGCCGCAATAGCTTTTTTATCATTACTTTATCTAGATGGATTTGTAAGAAAGGAAAAAGATGCTTCCTCTCCCCTTTTGCCTCTTGTCTTCTGAAGCAGTGTCCTGCATTTTACCCCCCAAAAAATAGCGTGTATGAAACATATAGTTTCTTTCACAGGCATATGCTTATTAAACCTCCCCCCCACAAACTAAAAGAAAACAAAAACAAATGCAAAACAAAATAATTCTTTTTTGGAGATATTTTTTTCACTTTTCTATTAATAAATCTTAGGTTTTTCCATTCTTACACTGCTTTTTATTTGTTTTGCAAAAAAAACCCCACTAAAACCACAACAAAAATGCTTTTAAGATATGTGGATGTAAATGAAGTTCATGTTCATCTGAAGCAAAATAAAAATTATTTTAGTGTGTTCTAAATGCATATAACATTTTCCTTACACAAACCATAATGCGTGTTTACAATTTGCTTTTACTTTTCTTTTTGTGGTTAACATTAATTCAGTTTCATAACACTGAGAGCAAGCTCAGTGTGAATCAGCAGAGCCTTCCACCTGGAGGGATAATATTCTTTTACATTCTTTCTTAATACTGGGATATGCTAATGGTGTCCTAAGTAAAACTGAAGTATTTGTGATAAGTTTTCATATGATAAATAATAAGTGATGATTTTTTTTACTGATATTTTTATTGTTTATTGCATTTTTTAAATTTCATTTTGGTGTGTTGGAGTTTTTAAAATTATTTATTTTACTTTTGAGTTTTGTTTCATTTAAAGAGTTTAAACCAAAAGGGATGAATTGAAACCCCACAACCCCAACTCCCACCAAAAATAAAGGTTAGTCACAGGAAACCATCATATCCTTCAGCGTTTTGCAAGTTGCCATTCTCTTTTAGAATTAACTATAATTTCTATCACAAAGAATCATTTTAGATTGCAAAATACCAATGTATTTTATTAAATTTTTAATGCCTTGGTCTGTTTCTGGTTATCCTAATCTCTCTAAAATTACAAAACTATGTATGCCCACTAATAACTACTATCTACTAACGCAAAGCCAACTACATGTCAGAATGACAGTTATTAAAATACAGTCATTAAAATTCAGGACAAATTCCCATCTATTTTAGATGCATTGAAAGACCTTATTATTATCAAGGTGCATGATTCATTCAACATTACAATAATTATTACAGGGAGTGTGCAGTTTGTGATTAAAAATGACAGACAGGGCAGCATATATCATTGAATATTGACTTATTGTGATTCCAAGATACATGTGCAGAAGATTTCAAAATAGTCTATTAATAATAAAGGATTTCTTTCTCCCATGGTAGAGCCATAGGAAAATAGAAGACAGGGAAGGTCAGCATGACATTGACAATCATTATACATGGAAGTCTGCTGAAATAAAATAAATCATGATGCTGGGATTAAATGGAAGCTCTTGATTTAGAAACCTTCTACAAGGGGTGAGGGGAGTGATGATTACGGACTATTTTTTCTGAGGAAATCTCTGTATGACATGCTTGCTATTCATGACAAAAATCCCCTTTAAAAATATATAGAATTTCAACATTAATAGAAAGTTTAAAAAGAAGAAACAGTAAAGGAAATCTGAAATGCATCCTGTGACTCATAACTAGGAAATAAAACTGTTTGCAAGCATCTTTATAACTTTTCAAACTTCTGGAATAATTCACTTTCTGTTAGGAAGGGGACAAAAAAGTCTCCTAATCTTAGCTGAAGTATTACAAGAAGCTCCAACATATACCATGATTGTATCAACCAGAATGAAAATGTGTAGCTATCTCTTAGGAAGAAGGGTTATATATGTCAAGACAATGCTATTTTTTTCAGATTCTACTGAAATCAGTAGTGCTGTGCTTACTTTCTGATTGATAGGTATTTGATCAAGTGTTTGTACTATTGATCTGCTTACAATATTTATGTGAAAGTTTTAGCAAAACTGTTTCTTTTGTCAATAGTGTTTTGAGGGTTTTTTCAAGTCACTATAAAAAACAAATAGATGTACTGGGGCTATTGGTTTTAGAACAAAATTTCCCACAGATGGTTTGTGACTTCTGAAGTCAGAATACCAATAACTGTTCAGGATGAAAGTCCTGCTGAATGGCTGCACAAGCTATAGAACAGGGAACAAATGGAAAATAAAAGCACAGCCTGCTATGAGTGATATTGGTTGGGTGTTGCCTACAGAGTGCAAACCACACCAAACATACTTCAGAAGACAGATGTAGAACTATTGTCTTTAAACAGTGCTACTAATATACCCAAGCATTTAATGGGGTCAATTACTTCAGATATTCATTATTTAAGGGTCTATTTTCTCCTTCACTGCTCTGATCCCTTTTTCCTTTTTCCCCTTCATGTGCCTATACTCTAACTTGAAGGAAACAAACCAAAGACATCCTACTTCTAACCACATTCAGTCAAAATTCAGGCATTCCTTCTGCACCCCTTTATTAGCTTTTTACATCTCTGATGACATTCTTTTTTCAAGAATGATAGTGGTGCTCAAATGTGGGTTTTTTCCCTTCAGCCAATTTTGAAATAATTTCTACTTATATGCTTTCACAGAAACAGCAGATATTGGTTTGCATCCAGATGCAGTTAATTTCTAATGGGAAAATTTCTTTTTTTTTTTTTTTTCAGGAAAGGTTTGGGGGTTTTAGCTGTGAAAAGCATTTACATTATCCATTTTATATGGAATGAACAGATGGATAGGAATAATATTATTTTCTAAAGACAAAGCTGTATTTTATGCTAAGCAACTTTGAGTGAGCGAAATGTTAAAGTTTAATGACTCAAAACAATCAGCCATTTGCAGATGCAGCAGGCAGCTTTGCTGGGGCCATGTTTGTACATCCCAAGGGGGAGAAGATGAGTTTTGGATGTGTGGTGGTGAAACCTCTGATCTGCATAAGACAGAGGGGGTGAACACCCACCACATGAGGCTCTATGTTTTGAGCCAGATAAAGGAGAAGTCTGATAAAAAGCAGATCCTGCAAGGTGGCATAGTGCTTTTTTTTATGCCAATGTCCTCTCCTGCCCTTTCCCAGGTCACATTCACAGAGGACATTCTCACTCACACATAGGCATGACGATATTCATCCCTTCTGATGGGACCTAACTCACACAGCTTCGCTGACATGAGAGGCAGTTGTCACGTCCCAAAAGGGGCCATAAACCATCAGAGTCCCCCGAAGTGCCCCAGACCCATTTCTGAGGCATTCTACCAAACGACTGCCCGTGAGTCCACAATGTTGCAACAGAAACACAATGTTACAAAGGCAGCATAAAATTCCCTCCTGCCCAGAGAAGTACCTGGGCATTCCACCTACACCTAAACATGCATTAACCCATTTAACTTTGCTTTTTGCTGACTTACCCCCACCCTCGATGGACAAAGACTGTGACCATCACCTCAGTCAATGGACATCAATCAAGTCTCTTTGCTGCATCTACACGTGGAGATATCTTTCCACTCTTGTCCATTCTTTCCCTTTCTTTCTTTTCCTTATATATTTTCATGAGTGTTATTTTTATGCTTTTGTATTTCTATATCACTATAGATAATAATAACAACCAAAATGGTTGCATACCTGTTTTCCATCACAAACACATTGTTCTATAAATATATTTAGAAACACCAATCATTCATTCTAATCTGCACCAAGGGCTCTATTAACAAGAACTTAAGTTCAGGGGAAGGTCGTAACAGCTGCTATATGTACTTATTTAAAGATTTCTACTAGCCTATTATTTTATCATCCACTAAAAGCTTAAAGCATTTTTTGGAAAAATTAAGCAGTTATATTTAAAACAAACTGTACCTGTCAATTAATCCACAGTAATTTTTGTCTCTAGAAGAACATATATTCAAAAACTGTTAGCGACGTTTTCCTTTATTTGTCTTATATTGTATGTTAAATGAAAATAAATTTGCAAATCTTCAATTTTGATTGCTAGTTGATTGAAGAAAAGAAGAATTAATTTTCAACATTTTAAAAATTATATATCATAACATCCGTCCTCATCTGCTAATAGTAGTAATGAAACAGTTAAGTCAAAAACTGGGGTCTATCTCAGTCAAATAGAACAAATTTTACATACTTAATATTTCCTTCCTCTTTACTTGAGAACTTTGATTTGTAGTATTAAATTTGCATTGAGTTTCATGGCTTGTCTTGCAGTAATACATAGGATATCAGGTGACAAATTTCCTCCTCACTGTTAACGGAACAAATGACTCGATATTACATAATGGCTCAGTCAACTCTCAGGTACAAGCAGGTCAAACATTGTGTAAATAATGCAGTTTACTTATCTAGAACCAAATGATGGTATATGCTTGAAATTTTATTTCTTTTCTCTCTCTTGTAAACTGTGTGATATATTAATGGAAATAAACCAGATATTATTATGCATATACACCATCATATAGTTGCTTTGTAAAGATTGTAGAAGGTTTTTTTTGTTCTTGCTAGGAATTTATCTTGTTTTTCAAGATCTAGGATTATGACAACAAAAGAGAGGGTCCACAGATAACTTCTGTGCTTTAACTTTAATTGCTGAGGACTTTCTTTTAGTTGTCTATGTGGTACAAACTGTGACTGGTGTGTTAAAATTACAGCTTGCTTGCTAAAAAAATAAAGATGTTGAGTTAGGGCTCCTACTGTAGCTATTAAGTATAATAGAATCTAAAATGTGATACTATTTTCTGAAATTAGACTATAAACATCATGGAGTGTAACTGAATCAAAACCACTAGTTAACTTGAACTTCTAGAGTAATACATTTTATAGTGTCTTTAAGTATAAAATTACTTAATGATTTTGCTCTTCCACAGGAGTTCTAATGAAAGTATCTGCAAAACTTTTAAGATATTACTTACCTATGCTTTTTTATTTAAAATCACCTACAATTTAATGGTTGTCATGCCTGTATGGCAGAGCTGAAAATGACAACTTTCTCTAAGGACAAAGTTAATTCAATATGATAGCACTATCCAAAAGCAAACTAAGCTGACATAGTGATTATCAGCTGAAAGATCAGAGGGTCAGCTTGTTGACAGTCTTGTTCCAGCAAACAAAGAAAGGAATAAGCATGAAAATGTTCCAAATCTACTATAATCATCAGTTTGAAGTGCCAAAAGGAATAGGAAGTGGCTGGGCATAGAGGCATCAGTAATTTGCGTTGTCAGTGTGGAGCAGAGTTGTCAGGACAAACTTGGCACTAACCACATATAGAATTAGCCTGGGCCATTAGCTGGCAGCAGCATAACCCTAGGCAAGTCTACCTCCTCTGCTCTTGGGAGGAAAGTTCTGATTGGAGCCAGCCAGGGCTGAGTCATGCAGAGAATTTCAATCTATTGCAAGATGTCAGTATGTAGCTTGGGTTGGTACTTCTGGATCTCAACAAAACTGTTTGCAGAAATGTTAAGGTTTACACAAGAATGCTAAGAATATTGTTGGAACTTGCCAGAAAAAAAATCCCAAAAAATAAATATATAATAAGTATTCAACAGAAAACCATTGTTTAACTTTGATTCATTGATTAATTGCATTATTGTTAGCTATATGATATTTCATGTCATTTAATGGGTTAAGTAAAAATGTCGCTCTATTCAATGTAATTATGTTATTCCATAGTTACAAATCAAAGGTAAGTTTATTGAGAAAAAATATGGGACTCCATTATCTCTCCAGCATTTTTGTTTACAATATTTGTTCCTAAAGATAAAGCAAATGTTCTTATCAGGAAAGCAAAAAGAAAGCACTATACAGCTTTTTATCTTTAAAGTGATGCTATCAGCATCTTCACATTTTCCAAATGTTATCAATGACTCTTGTCATCACAGCTCCATATGACACACTGAGCAATAACCAGTAGTAAGCAATTTGGGAAGACTTGGATAATTTTGTCAATATGCACATTTATACTATGTGGTAGGCTATATCTGAGATTTCTAGCTTATCATTAGTTGTGTTGATTACACCCATATCATACAGAGAAGCCTTCATGCAATCTTAAGATTAATAGATTAAAAGATTAATAAATATCCCTGGAAGTCTAAAATTTGAATACTACTTGAGAAAACAGCTAAAAATAGCTGTAAACATAACTTTCATGAATATTTAGCTGATCTTCAAAGAAAACTTATTTACCAAGACAAAGATGTTTATTGCATTTTTTTTAATACACTGTGAATTAAAATTAAGCTCTAGGCACTATTCTAGCTATAAGGAGGTAACAACAGAAAAACAACCAGTGGATAATATTGAATGCTGATACTGGTGCAGAACATAAAGATTAAAAAATGAAAGATATGTGTGTTGGAAAGCAATATATACATTTTTTTTGTGTGGGCGAATTTTATTTCTGCTTTTTAATGAAAATATTATTACTAATCAAAACAAGTGAGGTTTTTTTTATACAGTAAGGTTGCATTCACATGATAAGAAACTGTTTCTTTTTCTTTTGTATCAGGTAGTGAAACTGGTTATCTCTCTATTTATTGGGAAAGCATGAGGTCTAGAAGAATTTTAACTTTATCATAAAGTAGCATAAACTAGAAGTTGAAAAAAAGAATAGAGTCAACAAAAAATTTTATAGTTAGCAAGTATGTGAAATTTAAAAATGCCTTACCAATGAGAGGCAAAAAGACTGAAACAGCCCAATAGGGAGAAAAAAATATTGTCTCATTCATTCTCTAATAGTAAGGGAGGAGTGAAAAAACTCCACATCTATTAAGGGCTAGATTTAATGAGGACAGTGAAATGACCCTAAAAATACTATGGACACAATTTTTTACTCTTATTCTGTGACTTCTTGCACCTGTTACAACTTTCCCTATACCTACATTCATTCATGCACATATGCTTTCCCTCTCGCTTTCATCCTAATCCCTCAGCAATTCCAAACAGCATGTATTCAGGGACTTCATAATCTGTTATGCATGCAAATGCAGTATTGTTGTGATTGTATTGCTAAGAGTGGTAGCCCTTTTGTGTCCTGTGGACCAACTCTTGCACAAGTTCAACTTGTAGCTTTCTAGTAAGGTTAGTGTCCACATGCCATCTCAGGATTTCTTAGCTGTACCCTACAGTTACTGCAAAAGACAGAATTTTACTGAGTTCTGAATTTTTACTTGTTCAGGGTACAGTCTCTAAAGTTTTTAAGAAGATGTTTAGACTTTTTGTGATGGTCGCATGTAGTCCAACACAGTGAGTATTGAGGAGAGTGAACAGATGTTCAACAACTTTCATTGCACCTGTAAAGAATTTCCATTAGCATGCCTCTTGGTTTCATTAAATGGATTTAATAGAGTATGAAAATAAGCTAAGCTACATTCTATGAAACATTGAAGCATTGTGGCCATGTAGGAGGTAGAACAGTTGATTTATGTTGGAGCTTGCTATCAGAAACAAATGTATTAGAATTAAAAACTTGGCTTTGAAATGCCAGGCACATCCCCAGGAAATAACTGAGAATTTGCAGGCAGTGGAAGAGAACTGTAGTGATTTTATTATGGAAAGAAAAAAAAAGCAGTTAACAACAAGAAAAATAAATGGTATTTAAAGCTCAGAAATCATAGTTTATCACTGTACTTAGGAGCTAGTAATAATAGTCACAGGCAACTGAGTATGACCTCAGAATGAAGATGATTTCAGCAGTATCAGAGAAAGAGATCACAATGGATTTAGAGGAAGAGCATGAGAATGTCAGAGATATTTTGCCAAACTGCTTACATTGGAAGGCTTTAGGACTGTCACATCTTACAGAACAGATGTGCTACAGGACTACATATATAGTTTTGTTTTCCTTCTAAATCCAGGGAGCTCTAAGTCTTTGTATCAACGCTCTTAGTCAGATAGCATTTCATTATTTTAGTTGCTGCCTTATTCTGCTCAGGTCTTTTCACTCATGCTGTGCAATTTGCTGAATGCTCTTCAGCCTCTCAAGACTTGGAGACTACATTCTCTTATAGCTCAGGTCATCAAGTAAAATACCTTTTCACTAGTATTTGTCATGAACCTGTGCAATGAAAGCCTGTTCCAAAAAGACAACACACTTCCTTTCTTTAAAAATATGGATGTCATTGTACTTCACATGTAGTTTTCTTTCTATATATCTATATATAAATTACTCAGTTTAAAATAACTGTAAACTTCTTTCCTATTTGAGTTTGCCTAGTTTTATCTTCCAACCATTGGTCTATGCTCTGTCCTATTTCCTAAAGAGCTCTTTATCTGTTATAGAAGTGACTACAAGTTGCAATTAAGTCAGCTTTCACACATCTTCCTCTTCCTCTTCCTCTTCCTCTTCCTCTTCCTCTTCCTCTTCGCCTTCTTCTTGATAAACAAAATCCACTGAGCACAAAAGTACTCCTAAAGCAGATATTCCAAGCTGGTATATTTCAAGTTTGATGTTAGTGATAATCTAAAACTGCTTCTTCTAATGGGAAACGTCAAACTGCCTTATCAGTTCTACTTATAATTGTACCAAGGGCAAAGTACAATTGATGTCCTCTAGAAATCACTTTTCCACACATGATCACAAGTGAATTTGTTTAATACTGAAATTTAACAATAGGAATTTAATTTCCTGACTTTCAAGTATTTAATTTCCGAAACAATTATGGCTGCTTATACACTAATTTTGTACATGCCTTTTCATTCTAGCACCAAAGAGCAAATTTTATAACAAAACAAAACTATGAATGCTGGAGTAGCAGTATATATATATATTTATATAGTGTCCATTTGAATGGTTCCTAATAAAATGAGGGGAGGACTACAATTCTTATCACAGACCCAGCAATGCTGCAATATAGTGTTTTTATAATGGAAGTGACTGAATGCCTGAGGTGTATTCAAATAACTTACAGTGATAAGACATTTTGCAGATGTGGCTTCAATCAGTGCATAAATAATTGCAGGGAAGGAATTGCATCATGTGGTCAGGTAAATGCTTTTCAATATTTCTAGAGGTAAGTCAGAAATGTTTAGGGACTCTGATCTTATAACTTCAAAGCTCCATTTCCTACGAGAGAGTAGGATATGAATGTCATCATCAGCACTAATTTGATCCCTTTTTCTGCAATTATTTATGGATATATTGCACTCCTTTGATCTATAAAAGTAAATGTGCTCAAAGGTAATTATCATGTGTCAACATTATAACAAAAACCCCAGTGTATTCTTCATCCATGCCATTAAGTCATCATTAAGTGATGATTACTCCTGATCTTAAACTGAATGTTGTTTCCTCATTATTTTATTTTGTTCTGAGTTTTTGTATTTGCACCTATGCAGGAATCCAGGTCTTAATATTCTAGCTTATAACTACTAGTTAATATAACTAGTTACTTAATAGTCTAGTTTATATTAAATCATGACTCTTGCACAACTGCTAAGTCCAATACACGTTTTTCAAGAAAATGAGACAAAACTTATACAAAAAGAAAATGGTATTTGTTACTCTTATGAGCCACAAAAGGAATGAGTTGATTGAGTAGATCTTAGAAATGCTTAAAATTATACCTAGAGGCAGAGAGCAGGCCATCTACGTACTGCAGCTAATTCACTTGGCTCATTTTACATTTCTGCAATGCTCTGGGGAGAATGTGTCTTTCAGAATGTCTTGCAGTAATTTAATTGGGACAGGCAGATTCCAGCTTCTCGCAATGGGGACTGATTATGGTGTTATCTCAGTGGATATTGATGTGCCTCAACCCCAGCCAGCAACTAAGCCTCACACAGCCGCTTGCTCACTCCCCCTCAGTGATATGGAGAAAAGAATTGAAAAGGTAAAAATGAGAAAATGCATGGCTTGAGATAAAGACAGCTTAAAAGGTAAAGCAAAAGCCACACAAACAACTGAAGCAAAACAAGGAATTAATTTAACACTTACCCTGGCAGGCAGGTGTTCAGCCATCCCCAGGACAGCACGGATCCACAATGTCTAAGGTATATTTGGGAAGACAATTGCTGTCACTTTAAAATCTACTCTTCTTTCTCCTTCCCCCAGCTTTATATACTGAGCATGATACCATATGATACAGAATATCCCTTGGGTCAGTTGGGGTCAGCTATCCTGGCTGTGTCCCCTCCTAACTCTTTGTGCACCCCCAGCATCCTCTCTGGTGGGGTGGAATGAGAAGCAGAAATGGTCTTTACTCTGTGTAAGCTCTGCTCAGCAGTAACTGAACCATGAGTGCGATATCAACATTAGCCTCATCCTATAATAAACACAAGACTGTATCTGCTACTAAAAGCACAATCAACTCTATGTGAGCGGGACAAGTACAGGTGTTATTTTAGAGTAGCACTGGAAGCAGCTCTGATTGCAGTTACAAGTCCCTATTCTTTGATGTAAAACTGAGTAGCTATAAATACTGCTAGTTTTGAAGGTGATATAGTAAACTATAATATTGGCAGACAGGTCCTTATGATTCTTATTTGCATAAAGTTTATGTCTAATCTTATTGAGTCTTAAATAATTTTCTTTTCATATGACTGTCAATTAGCAAGCACAGGTTAAAGTTTACAGTTGTGTTTCTTATTAAAAATCTCCAAACTAATCCAGATCTAGTTTTGCATTATGTCTAAAGTCAGAGTTTCCATTTAAAATTGCATGACTTGACAAGTGATCTTGGAAGGACAAGTGAGACTTCAAGACAAGGTGGTACTCCTTTATTTTTGGCTTTAGGGTTTCAACCATGTTTTGTTTCAAAGTGCTATGAGAAAGGAATGTGCAACCCCCTCATGGCCCTTCATACCATGTCAGAATTCAGAATAAGAATCACTAAACACACATTATGAGCTACGTGCTACAAATATGTTGTTCTGGACAATGGTGTCCTTCAATTTTCTGCAGTACTCCAGTCCTTTTCACCATAGAATAACACCATAGAATAGCAATACATTCCCAGGGAATTGTATGGAATGTTGCTCTTCACTGACAAATTCTCCATATTAAAGGGGCAATTATACTAAGAGAATTATCCTGCCTGGTATATTTCAATTATATTTAGTAAATAAGTAAGTCCAATTTTTTTGGTCTTTGCTGTTTGCTTTTATTTTTTTTTTTTTTTTGACTTCTCATATTAGTTCTCAGGGAACAGAGCTTTTTGAAATGCCCATTTAGCTGATTTAAAATATAGTGCAGTTTTTCTTCATAGCTTCTTGTTCTGGTTTGTGGCTGTAGTGAAACCTGTATTTTTTATAAGGGCTTTGGAAGAAACTGAACCTGCCTTAAACTGCCTGGCTTATGGATTTCTTTTTGCTGTCATCAATGCAGGAGGCAGCAGGTTATTAAGTTTTGCTCTGGCTTGTGCCCTCTGATTGATATGATTGTGTTGGGTTTAAAATTCCATCCTGTCAAGTCTTGTAATGCTTGTTGCTGCCAGGCAGTTCCTTGTGTAGAGTCCAGATAAGATATATTTCAGTTTCATTTTTTTACCACTGAAAGTATTAATTAAAAAAAAAAAAAAAAAAAAAAAAAAAAAAGATGATTTGGAGTAAAACTCTGAAGGTAAAATCTTATTGAGATCAATATGAATTCCAATTTTAATGACACCTAATTTTACTCTGGTAATTGATATGTTCAGTGATATTTCAAGATATTTCCCCTTTTCATATTCTGCTTAATTAATCTTTTTAATTTGTATTCACTTTGGTTTTAAATATGACTTTTTTGCTATATAGCTGTGAAATTCTTTACTGTGAAGTCTGTTTATACATGATTGCTTATATGTAATTTACATAGCTAAACCTCTATGCCAGGCATATAGGTGACTGGAGCTTCTTGTTGAAGTGCAGTAGGTCTTCCACCTTAGGGTTCATTTATGTGAATTATGATCAGTACTTTGGTAAACTTTCATCCAATGAGTGTATACAGCACTCGAAAAAATGTATTCTTTATTTAAAGGAAAAAAAAAAGAAATTTCATAGCCACTAGCATAAACACTTTTCTGAATCCGAGAATGGAAACAGCACCTAAATTCCAATTTTCTTGACAGTTATTAGCAGACTAGGTAGAAGAATTTGTTCATCTCATCAGCTAATTCTTAGGTCTAGAGAGGGAGTTTTGTGGAAAAGATATTAAAAGTATATCATACATCATATCTACTTTCTCTTTCTTCCTCAAAGAAATGTTGGTCTCCCTAAAGGTAAAATAGTAGAAGGTTGCTTGGAGAAATAATTGAATTGCTAAAAATCCTTAATTAGTGGAAGGATTGTAACTCCTGTTCTACTTCAAAAGGTCAGAGCAAGAGTTAAGAGCTCTAAACACTCTCATTTTAGGAAAAAACCTTCCAGATTCTGCAATGAAAAGTCCTAGAATGTAATGGTCATGAGAAAAGTCCAGATGTACTAATGGCTTCACTTTTGAAATTGCTCATGGGCATATCCAAAAGATAGATACAACTAAAAGCTTTTTAAATTTTCAGTCTCCAAGACCTTTGGAAGAACGAAGAAGGCAGCATGGCATGTCAAATCAGATGGTGACACCACTTCTTCACATTCCTGTTGTTATGACTTGTGATTGCCTCTGAAAATTCTCAGTACTGGTTTGTGTAGAAATAATTTCCAAGAGATTTGCAAAAGCATACGATAAATAATTCACTTTGTACTGCTAATAACCTCATGGCATTGAATTGCATATTCCATTTGAAAACAAAAACAAAACCATAACAAAATCCCCACAAAATAAAACATAAAACTCCTTGCTTTCTGCATTTGTTCCAACTGAAATGAATTTTAAAATATAGGCCATATGCAGCTGAATATTCCAATTCAGAGTCTGAAGTAATCTCTCCTAATGAAGAGAAAATTTTACTAGCTAGGCTGTGAAAAAATGCAAGATCAGATCAAGTTTTAATAATATTATATGCATATAAAATTAAATAGAGGTATATACATAAATATATATGTATATACAAGTGCAGAACATGATAATTTTAGAAAGTTAAGATGCATTAAGGAGCCTCTGCTGAATAATTTATAAATCTAAGACAGAAGACAGACTCAGTCACAGAAATCAGAAACAAAGCTTAGCCATAATGAGGTGATATAACATTGTATGAAGCCACAGTGCAACCCCATGGGTTGTTGACTAGATTTCAGAACTAGTCAGTTAGTAATACTCTGAACACACAGATTATGTCATTTCAATATCCACAGACTTTTCAGAGTTCTTTTTACACACGATGAGGTTTTGTGAAGTCATTGAATTAGATTGTACAAATGAAATATAAGACCTTTCAGATCTCTACCTCACAGCAGATTTTAGTGTTCCTATGGCTAAGCCTTTTCTTCTCTCCCTTTAAATTGAACAGTCAAACATAAAAAAGAAAAGGAGGAAGAAAAATATTTTTAAACTGCATAATTTGGTGATGCTAGGCTCATTATAAAAGAAGGATTTCTTGGAGAAATAAAGAACATACACTTGAAAGATCCATTATGCAACTGTCTGAGCACCGAGAGGAAATGGGTGTAAAAAATCATTCTAAAACAAGGTACACAGCAATTTTTTTTCTTGTTTTAGTTTGCCATAACAATTTTTATAGTTTAAGTCTGCTAAAGGGCATTCTGCAAGGATGATAATTATGATTTTGGTGTGTTAATGAACACTTTTATTGTTTTGATATTTTTGAGTAGATAGTCATAAATAAAAAAAAATCCTTCCCTCTTCTCTGCTCCTGTAAGAATATTTTCTAGGCAAAGATAAGATAATTTGTTGTCTCAATAAAATTTCTTTGGGGTTATTACAATATATCTCATGGTACTGAGCTCATGGTCTGTTAATAGAGTTGGACAATCTCAGACAAACAGTTGCTTAAGGGTGTGCCTAAAGCAAAGGATATTGTACTGTCTGAAACAATAGGAAAAGACTGCAAAGTCTCTATTCGCTCTTTCTCCTTTTTCATTCAACAACTTACAAGGTAGGATACTCACAAAATATACTCATTTATAAAATTAATGGCAAAATTTGAACCTTTCTTAATTCTCACCTCCTCCTCTTTTCCATACTGTCAACACAATCTTCATATTTCACAGTGGAAATGTGCATAGAACCCTGTCTGCCATTGGAACAGCCCTGAAGTGGCTTTACTTGCAGTAATGAGTTTGTCACCTATGAGATACTGTGCTTGCTGAAGTGAACTGGGATAAGTACTTGCTGTTTAAGAAAATCTATTCCTCTACCAGCGCTTATTTTCTATTGTGAAGGAAAACTCAATCTTCAGATTTACATTAATACTGCATCAGTCCTTAACTAGTCTGCCATGCTAGGACAAGTGGAGAGAGGGAGATTTTTACATACTGTTTCCCTGTTTTACCTAACAGTCTGTTATGAAGGCATAATGGCTTGGAAATACCAGAGAATTCTTTCCATTTAAAGTGAGTTGTGAAGGAGAAGTCTGAATTATAAGGATTAAAGAACTCTTACAGTTATTTATTGCTGTGCAGAGACTGCTGAGAATCATGATCCATTTTACCATGCTTGGATTTTTGTTGGAGTGTAGTTTTGTTTACTTTCCTACCATACAACCACTACAAGAAAGTATCACTCCCTGTTTTTTTTTTTTTTTTTTTTTTTTTTTTTTTTAATGAAAAGCTGCATATTTATCTGTAGTGAAGGTATCAGTTTAAAAAACACACACGACTCTGAATTTTTTTTGTTGGAATGGTAGTAATCTAGTGAGAGACAACTGAGCATATAAATATGCAGCTATATGAAAATGCCTCCTTTGTGTTATTTTCTTCAGTAAAAAAAAACCCAGTAATATTTAAAATTCATGGAGATCAAATGTGCAGATAATGACAAAAAAAAACCCAAATAAAACCCCAAAAAAACAAACAAACAAAAAAAACTGTACTAGGTTTTCAGAGCTGAGATGAAATTTGAGAAAACAAACCACTGAAAATGTGAATAAAGTTCCTTGCAATTGTTTGAGACGCAGAATGCCTATATCTGATACAGGAAAGTTGTGTCCAAGGTTGAAGTTTAACTAATTTGTTTTACACATGCTGTTGCTGTTCATTAGTTCTTATTAACAGGAGTCTTCAATGGTATTTTTCATTGGCCAATCTTCAGCAGCAAACTAATTGGGTTTAAGAGCACAGAGGAAATAATTTTTATAATCAGGGCAGTGAGGGTAGTAAAAATAATCCATTCAGCCTACAACTTGTCTGTACCATAACCCATCAGTTACTCTTACAGTACTGTGTAGGTCTCTTTAGCAGTCACTTTTTTAAATAAGATATGCATTCACAGTTAACAAAAGTAAAAAAATTAAAACATATACTCAACCTCTGCAATAGGATCTGGATACTGGACATCTGCAGGTGACTGCTGTAGCAATCAAATTGCAATTTTCTTGCCCACTATGAGCTGTCTGCATTAAAGTCTTGTTTACAGGCTTTGTTAGCCTAAAAATTATTTTATTCTTTACTGCAAAATGGTGCAAAAAAGGTGGTGTGCTCTGCCCTCCCATCATATAGAAACTCAGAACACTAGGTGTAGTTGAATGATATCAAGGAAGAAAGGTGTTCAACTCCTCTAAGGCAGAGAATAGAACTGAATATCAAGGAGACCTCTGAATGGAGCTGGTGAGTGAACAGAAAAAAAAGCTGTTCTTTTAAAAGAAAGTGGTGATTGCTGCAACATTTTACAAAGGCATGATTTGAGATTGTGTAGCACAGCATGGCTGTGCAAGCAAGCAGACACATAGACAAGGCCATCCCATAGCCTTTTTTAAAAAGTGGCGATGCCAAATCTTCAAACAGAATGAAGAATGTCTCAGACATTTTATGTGGAAAATATATGATGCCTGTAAGCATTGTGAATTCCACAGATGAATTTCAAAAATAACCATTTTGATTTAAGGTGATAGATTAATAACTTTTACATATAGTGTTTTGAGGATCAAGAATTTCACTGGAGTTGACAAACAAAAAATCACTGTCACACTATTTAATCAGAGTCTACAGTATGTGTCCTTTAGGCTTTTAGTTTGTGGGAGGTTTTTGACACCAGTCTTCTTCTGTTTTTAAGAAGGGCTCATTATCTGAAAGAAAAGGTTTTCCAGAATTTAAAAATTGCCACATTTTTGTTCTTGCTCATGAAAGAAAGATTCAAGAATTCTTTAATGCAAGACAAATATTCTTTTAAATTGTGTTCAAAAGCACCCTTGAACTAAATTCTAAACATCATTTTCCGTCAGATTTAGCGTAGGTTAAAATTGTCAATAAAGATACTACTTTAGGTTAGCAATGAATATAGCTTGTTAGGTCAATTAGGGGAGCTCAATAATAAATACTGCTTTAATAATCCACTGAATGTCTCAAAGTCTCAAACAGAGGAGAAGAAAATCTGACTGTTGATGGTCTATGAAAAATTTTAGTTCAAGTGCAGATTTTTTTTTCTATATTGAGAAATTTATGTGGCTAAAGTCATCACTATTAATGGGATTTTCTATTTGTTGTGAATTTCTGTGGAACAAATTTCGATATACTTTTTATATCAGTGTAATAATCTTTGTAATAATAATATAGGTTATGTATTTTTGAGTACAGCTGTTAAACCATCTTTTATTTGAGAGTGAATAGGAATTTAAATTTGCCCAGAAATATTCTGTAGAGGATTATTCTATGGTATTATGCTGTTCAGAAGTCTCTAAATCCATTTTTAACTGAAAATTAGATAAGAATATTTAAGCGTGAGAATCTTGACATGGTTCAAGAAAGGAACATGAAAGGACTCAGAAAAATGTTTATACTTTAATTGTCTCCTTTAATGAATAACCCAATTTTTCAAAAGTAAATATAAAAAGTGATAATAATAAAAATAATTGTTTTTCTTGCTCTGGAGTGAAACAAATAAACAAAGCATGACAGAAATATGTGCAAAATTAAGTTCAGTAATAAGCATATTCATTTGGTGGATTTTACAGCTGGAAGACCAGAACTTTATTTTAAGGTCTGAGCAGCTTTTTTTAAGGACTGAGCAGCAGTTTGAGAAGCTCAACCATCATAAATTTTAAATTGTTCCTTCGGTGCTCCACGTATGCCTATGTCAAGATGAGATGCAAACTAGTAGCAAGTCCCAGATTAAAGTGCATTGTCTGGAAGTGGAATGGTTGCAACTGTTAATAACAATATAAAATTGAATCCTCATCTGTATGACCCATTGCCATTAAAAAATCATCAAAGGACTATATTTGTTCCACAGTTGATTGCTCCTTTTGAGAAATTAATAGTCTAAGGTACAGTGCTTGCTTTCATTTAGCAATATATTTTCCTCTAAGAAGTGAAAAAATGTTAAGATCTTCCCACTGCCTTTAACTGTGAGAGTGTTTGTAGATTTTTTTTAAGCATAAAGATTAACAGAAGTACTTGAATCAAGACATGTTATATTGAATCGAAATGTCTTTTTTCATCATGCCTATTGCAATAAATAAATTAGGATCTGTATATTCCTCACTGAACAGCTCAGAAAAGATGAAGGTGGGAAATATATTACAGAAACCTCTAGTCTTTGAGAACTTCTCACTCATCTGTCATGATCAACCGAAGTTTATCAAGAGTGGCCTTGCAATGACATCAGCCAGTACCTGTAGGACTTCTGGGTGAATCCCATCAGGGCCCATGGATTATATGTATGTCCCATTTGCCTATGTCTTTCCTGAATTGAACCTTTTCCATAAGAATATGTCTTCCTTTTAGCCTCTCCCCCTGTTATCTGGGACCTCATTTGGTTGGTCTTTCTGATTAGGCGGCCTATAGGGAACACCGACTATAATGTCACTGTAATTTACATGTATTCTTTGTAATTCTAATGTTAAGTTAGGAAATTCTGTAACTAAATGTCCTCCTAAAATAAATCAAATACTATTTGAGGGTTTTTTTTGGTGCTCGGTGCTGTTCATGTGTTCCAAGGAGACTGATTGATATACTTGGTTTAGTAGAAAAATACAATGATAAAATTTGAGGTCAAGTTAATGTACTTTCCCATTATTATTTAGATTGTATTTTTACTATGAGAAAGAAAGATTCTTTATTGCCCAGATTATTATCCAAGCTTTAATAAATATTGGTGGGCTCTGTGCAACATAGGATGGGTTTCTTCATAGGGACATATAAATGAAACACAGTGCTTCTGACTTCATTCATATCTTTTAAAGAAATCAAATTAATGTGAATGCATTTAGATGTCTGGTATGATTATCAGGTCTGACTTGAAATCTTATCTGAAAGCTACTGAATTTCTTTGCAGGTTAATCTCTGGGCCTCTGGATTTTCTTATTAAAATGTATATCCCTCACTGATGTATTACTCTAAAACGGTGTTTTGCTGCTGGGCCTATTTCCAGATTATTGCTGCTCAAGCTCCAATTCTTCTGTTTTTCATCAGTGTTGAATTACAGTTGAGTTTGCAACTCTAGTTTCTGAAATAACACCTGTCCCTTTCAAATGAAATGGCTTAGACTGCTCATACTTGGGCTTTAGTGTATTCTTTGCCAAAGACATCGTCATGGTTTTTGTTTGACTGTAGTGATGGCAATGTAAATAGATCTTGGGGCAGGGATCAAGGAGGGAGCACGGGAAAATAGAAGGTAATTACTATTTGTTTGCTGCAGGCATAGGATAAAGTAAGGCTGTGAATCTCACAGAGATGTACCAGAGTCAAAGGCCTGTACGTCAGTAGTTCTCTGTGACTGGGGATTATCCCTGATGTCTCTTGCACAAGTGCATAATACCCCACTCCTGTAGGACGGACACAATCTACTTTTAGGAACTCCTAAACCTAACTGATAAAGACAAATAAATTAAGCCACAAGTATTTTTTGTCCAGCCTGATTTTGGCATTTATTGTTATTCTCTCACAATTTGTGAACATACTACATCAAAATCCACTTTGACTTTTAAAAGATATTGGCTGGCTTTATAACAGACATATGCCCTCTCTTATGATCCCTTCCTATAAAGTAACAATGACTCCAGTTTTTACTTTCTCTGTCATTAGGGCCTTACAGAAATCATTGTAGTAACATTACTAAAAGTCAGAACTATGGAAAAAGTACAGTCAGTTTATTTTTTTAATATACCATGCTTCTCCTTTCCTCCAAGTCTGTCTTAGCCTTTGCAGAAATAGAACTGAGTCTGCTACATCTGCAGGACATTTCCTCATTTTCCCCCACAGAATCACCCAATATACAACTTCCCTATGCAATATTCATGTTTCTGTCAATGGGGGTACTGCAGATGGACAATGAGAGCAGAATAACCAAGAGGCCTTTAATGAAGATCAGAGTAAAAAAATGCAGTTACCTACTGAGTTAATTAAAATTGTCTACCTGCACTCTCAGGGGTATTCTTGTAGGGAAAAAAATGCCAAGATTTTTGTTGTACAGTTTTTAAATGTGAAGAAGTTTCAAACCTGGATGTCTTGCATATAGTTAATATTATATCCCGGTTGCTATTTAGCTTTGGCCCAAGAGACATTCAGTGACCTCAAGGAAGGTAAATTAATATCCTACATGTCCCAGGCTCTCCATACATCATAAACTGAAATAAAAAGAGGAACATCTCCAACAGACAATTCAGGTCTCAGAACTTTGTAGGTTTCCATTGATGTAAAGTAAACCTTAACTTGTTAAATTCAACCTTTGAATATGTTTCAAAATAACACTGAGGAGCCACTGTGAATCACAATTATTTTCCAGTGTTGGGGTAAGTTTACTGTCCCATGGGAGTTGGAGGAACTGCATGGGATGTTTATAGTATAGTTTGACTGTTTTGATTATATTTTTCCAAATGAAGGGAAGGATAAAATATACTGAAAAGCATAATGGTAATTACTGAATTATTTAAAATTATTATGTAATGACACTGGGTAAAACAGTGTGCATTGATTTCTTTCTTGGTGAGATATTAACATATTACAAAAAATGCAACATTTCAAGAGTAACAAATGAAAAAAAATATTAAATTATACTCTACAGAATCAGATATATTTTCCTTAAAAATATTATCCTTCTTTTCCACTTTAAAATTTGGAAATTTGTCAAAATCATAATTTCCACCAAATCAGTATTTATAGTGGTAAATATGTTAATTACACAATTTCTAATTATGTCTGTTTGTTTTCACCTCATTAGCTGCCAGCAGACTACTTTGCTGCTCAAAGGGAAAGAGAACCTTGACCAAATGAAATGAAGGCTGGAGCAATTCCATAATTGAGTGTTTGTGCTCGCATATAAATCTATTTGTTCTGTCTTGATTTGCTTGCTTTCCTTTAAAGTATCGCAGATAAACAAAAATATATTCCTTTTTAATTAATGGCAGTAAAAACTGAGCTTTATTTAAATTCTAAGATAAATCCTTGGCATTAGTTTCAGGCTGCAGAAATACATTTTAATTTACTGAGCTAAATGGAAAACTTATATAATTCTAGTTCTGTGGAATTTACTGCATGAGCTCATAGATCCATCTTGCAAACAGAATGTTGTATGGATTACTATGGATCCATTATAAACGTTTCAATTAATAAAGTGAGGCATTTCAGACTTCTTTCTAGATGTTAGTCATCTGAACAAGAAGAATAATGGTTCAAATTCTATTCTTAAACATATTTCTAATTTAAAAATCCATTTGCAATTAAGAGATGGATTTGGGATAAAACGAGACCTACTCATTTTATCTACATGCCAAACCTTCTATCTAGCAGACACAGAAGGAGGCAGGAGAAAGTTATTGAACTATGTAAAATTCAAGTTTAGGATACAGCTGCTGTGCTGTAAGAGTAGACTATACAGTAAAGCTTCAGTAAATACAGCAAAAAGTAACCTGTAAAAATAGAGAAACTGAGTGGGTTATTCAGTTTGGCTGATAGGAGAAAGGTTCTGAAAAATCTAACTGGTGTAATTGAAAGGCATTTCTTTGAATCCATGAAAAGTGGAGAGTCTAAAATATTTATTTTATAATTCTGCATGAACTAATGTAAAAAACTAGGTTAAAGTTTTTGCAAATTGAGGAATCAGGAGTAATAATATCAGAAATATAAAAAATACCCAGAAAGTAAGATACATACAGACATATTAGGGGAAAAAAATGAGCAGGGGAATAATTACAATGATGAAGTTAATGGAAGCTGAAATAAAATCTAATATGGGTTATTGCAAAATAATTTTACTTAATATGCTATACTTTGACATTATAATTGATTATTCTTAGATATGCAAGAAAAGCTATTTCCACTGAGACTGGAAAATACTCATGATCTGTAACAGTCACAGAAAAAATTTAAATTGCAGGATTATGTGTACTGTCACCTGTTTATTTTCAAGATGGTAAATTAAAATAAGGCCAGGAAGTGCTATTTAGATGATTAGAGTAAGGAAGGACTCATCATAAAAAAAGCAACAGATGAGAAAAATTTGGCTTCCTCTTTATGACAGAAAAAAAGTAGAAAACAGTTGTGATTTCTCTCTATAAATGCATATGAAAGCTAAATTCCAGGAAGGAAGGAGAGATATTTAAAATAGTAGATAATGTCATCATAAGAAAATGTACATATGAAGCATCTTGCATTTAAGACAAATATTAAGAGATACACAACTAATCTGGTAATCTGGTGTAGTGGAAAGTGTCCCTTTCCAGTTTGCAGATGACACACATCTTGAAAATAGGTGATCTATAAGCTCACTCCCAACCCAAATCTTTCTATGATTCTATGTATGGCAAAGGTAAAGCTTTCATGATCACATCACTAAAAGTGAGATTTGCAGTACCTGTGAAGACACCAAATTATTTACAGTTTCTATCCTTGTTGTGGTTTTATTTATTTTAAACTAAATCTTCATCTTTGAGTTAATAGTTTGTTTCCAAACCAGTTTCTATGACTTTTAGGTACTTCTTTCAAACTTTATTTGTTAAACTCGTCTAGAAAGCTGTGCTATACAACCACTTAAAATAGTCCTCTTACTATCAATGCTTGAAATTTTGGTCCTTTACTTTTACTCTTTATGTGTTTTTAATGATAATTTCAATTTTAAAAATCCAACCCAAAACCTAAGTACAAAATTTGTAATTTTTTTTTTTTTTTTTTTTTTTTTCACAAAAATGTGTATAACTGTAGTTTGGTAAACTACAAAATTTGTCTTTCTTGCTAATGTTTAGCTTTTTTAGTACAGGTTTATGTTTAACTTCTGTTCTGCTGAACATTGCTTTGCATGCCCTTATGACCCCATTATGTTTTCTTCCTGAAGTGATTGATGTCTGCCGCATACTGTGTGGTTATGTTGTTGAATAAAAGAACAACCATGCATTTTAATCCTGAGTGATTTTTTAAAAAAATTATTTACCTAGCCTTAACAATATTAAGTGCATTAAAAGGTCAGGTGCTTCCACTTCAGTAAGGCTATGTCAGTTTTCATGGTTTACAACCTGGACCAATGTGAATATCTTATTATTTGTCCTAAAACCATGTTGTTCTTTCAAGCTACTGTGCAAAAAGTCAAATCTACTGTTCTTTCACCTGTGCTCCAAAAATTTAGAAAAAATTAAAAAATTAAAAAGCAATTTTTAAATTAAAATAAAAAAATTAAAAGTAAATAATGATAGAGATAACACACCACTCCTTGTATGTGTTTTTTAAAAATGAGCGAGATAATAAAACTTCAGTCACAGAATCACAAAATGGTTGATGTTCAAAGGGACCTTTAGAAGACACCTTATCCAATCTCCTTGCTCAGGTAGGAAGGCCTACATATGATTGCCCAGGACCACACCCAGGTGGACTTTGAATATCTTCAAGGATGGAAAATACACAGCTGTTGTGGGCAACTTATGAGGCAACAGTGTTCAGCTGCCCTCATATTAAAAAACTTCTTCTGGGTCTTTAGAGGAAGCCTCCTGTGTTTCAGTATCTGCCTACTGCCTGTTGTCCTCACACTGGGCACCAATTAAAAGAGCCTGGCTTCATCTTCTACATTTCCTCCCTAGGAACTAATTAGATGTTCCCCAAACATTCTCTTCTCCATGCAGAACAGCCTTTCCCACTCTCTCAATCATTCCTCAGGACACAGATGCTCCTGTCCTGTCATCATCCTAGTGGCACTTTGTCAGACTCTCTCCGGTATGTCCATGTCTGACTTGTTCTGGGGAAGCAAGAACTGGACACAAGAATCTAGATGTGATCTCCCCAGTGCTAAATAGAGGGGAAGGATCAACTCTCAGTTTCAGCAGTTGGCCTGCTGAAACTGCTTTGTCTAATACATGCTGGGAGAGCATTAGCCTTTTTTTTTTTTGGCTCAAGAGTACATTGCTGGTTCATATTCAGCTTGGTGTCCAGTTGCAGGAGTTTGCACTTCCACTTGCTGATCTGCACAAGGCTCCCCTCAGATAATTTCTTCAAGGACCCTCTGGATGGCAGCAAGGCTGTCTGCTGTTTCAGACACTTCTGCCAGTTTTGTGCCATCTGCAAACTGAGGATGAACCCTGCACTCCAATCTTTTTTGAAGATGTGGACCCAATATTGATTTCTGGGGTACACTGCTAGCTACTGGCCTCCAACTAGACTTTATATCTCTGAGCCCAACCATTCAGGCAGTTTTAACCCACCAAACTGCTTCCTCATTCAGCTCATAGTTCATCAACTTCTCTATGAAGATCTTAGGGGAAATTTAGGGGAAACTTCATTCAAAATGAAGTTTGTTGGCTGAGCTTGATTAAACAAGGTTATGATTTGGTACATTTGCAGATTGTTGTGTGAGTGAACATGACTTAACAAAATTTCCCTTTCTCTATATTTGAAGTATGTCTTTTAATTGAAAAATGTTTTTAAAAGATTTCAGCTGGTTTGAATTATCATTGCATAAAACATGGAAATATATTCACCTGGGACTATACAGCACATGTTGAATCTTGTCTTAGTCACATAGATGCAGTTAAGGAAGTTGGGAATTAATCCCCTAGGCACGTTAATGTGCTTTTTTGACAACTGTTATTAAATCTAACAAGATATTTAAATTGCAGATATTTTTCTGACTGAATATTCAAAAGGTACTTGACAGCCAATCATCAGTGTCCCAGATGTGTTTCCCTGTTGCAAGTGTATCCTGTGACTTTAGATTTTAGCTATTCTACCTTTGGAACCTTGGTGTCACAGATAATAAAACGACAGAATTGTTAAGGTTGGAAGGGACCATTGAGAACAGGTTAAACTGGATTGTATCCAGGTGAGTTTTGAATGTCTCCAGAGATGGAGGTTCCAGGACTTCCCTGGGCAGTCTTTTCCATAGAAAGCCTCATGAACATCCTCCTCCTGGTCAGGTGGCCCATAGCAGATGCCCACAAGTATCACCCATATATATTATCCAGTCCCTTACTTCTTACCCATAAGTACTCAATTCATTTTTCTGCCTCTGGGTAGAGCTTGAGACATTCCAGATGATCCCTCACATAAAGAGCAAATCCATCACCTCACCTCTCTTACCCATTCTTCCATGACAACATTCCAGTTATGCGAGCTATCATACCATGTCTCTGTAACTGCAATGAGATTTCACATAGATTTTTAATTCTTCTAGTTTATTCCCCCTACTGCATACATCTGTGTACTCTTTACCGTAACCATTTGTTTTCCTCGTCCTTAATTCAGCATTTGTATCAGGGAAAACCTTGTTATTTGGTTTCTTTTTTATTAATAGATTTGTGTTGAATGCCTCAGGTCTCAACACAGAATTTTTGGAACTCTGTTAGTAACATATGTTGACAATTTGCACACTACACATAAAATATATATTCTTTTCTTACTTCTTGATTTAATCCACAAAGTAACCTTCCTAGGCTTTAAGCATCCTCAGTTGGAAAGCTTATAAGTATTTTTAAATGTAAGTAATCTTGAATCTATCTTTACCTTCCTAAGTGACTGCTCATGTAAAGACTGCTGCTTTGCTGGGGAGAATTATTATCCTTTAAAACACCTATATAGACAGTTCCTGACTAGATAATATATCTGTATGACTATTTTTTTATTCTTGTCTGTTTCATTTTTAAATGCACTTTCATCTAATTGGCTCGATACTGAACTCTTAACCCCAAGTTAGTTGCTGCTTGAATTCTTCCTGAATCCATTTTTGATAACCATTGACACTCACCAATTTTAAGTTTTCCAGTAGCAAATTTTTAGGAATAGTTATGCAATAGTCTGTATTAGAATTTGTATTTTGTAAAATTTCAGATTTACACTTCTTTGGAATTTGTTGCTGAATAGTAGCTGACTTTTTTCTTTGTTTTTTTGTTTTGCCTTTGGAAGGAGTTGAGGGGGGTCTCAGCTGTTTGCCTTTGTATAATCCTTCCTACATAAGCAATTACTGACAATTTGAAAAAAATATCCAGTCTTCTGAATCCTGCTAGACAGGTATCCTGTTTTTTCTTCTCATAAGAATTGCGCCTGTCAGATCTGTGCTAAGTTTGCTAGGTCACCCTTTTCAGGAACTTACACAGATAAATCACATAAGTGAGAACAAACGCCTGGTAGTTTTGTGTGTGTGTGAGTGTGTGTGTGTGTGTGTGTGTGTGTGTGTCTATAATTAGAGAAGAGATAATGAGTTTGCAGCCTGAGATGTCCCTTGATAATTTGTTCATCCTAAGTGAAGAGAACAAGAGAGAATTGAGGAGGGCAAGAGGAAAGGATGGGACTCTTTTTGGGCATCAGCAATGTTTTACTGATTATTAGTGAGAGCTCTCCTCTGCAGTGCTTAACCAATAAACAATGTGTGAAAGAAATACATGGACCTAATATTCACTCTACTATTGAAATTATTTTAATTAGGACCCAGCACTGAAGTCCACTTTTATAGATTATTTCTCACTGCATATTGGGAGGAATTCACTTTGTAGAATAACCTTTCCATTTATTCAAAATGTAGTGGCATGTTTACACCTAGGTAATTATAATCCAAGTTCAGTAAGCAGAGAAACAAACAAGGAAAAATATTCCATACACTATAGGACTGTTTGTAAGCACAATGATACAAAGGCGATACAAAAATGGGCTTGATTGCTACTGGTTTTCATTTTTTTTTCTTAAAACAGAAACATCCCTTTATGAACTTTCCTTGGCTTCTCCTTCTCCTTTTGGAAACCTAAAGAGATGTCTGTTACTTGGGTTTTCCTAATATTTAGGGAATTTTGATTTTGTCCCGACAGACTGACTTTTTATTAAAAATTTCCTTTCATATTTTTTTCTGTGTCGTGATATGGAAAATTATAATGCAAGATATTAAATATGATTTATAAATTGTTATTATTAACTACAATTATGGTTGTCATGAGAATAAACTATATTTGTTTTTATTGTGGGAATTTTTATTATACCACACAAGCTATATTACTACTGTGTGTTGTTTCACAGATCTTTAATTAAATTAATTAAACCAATGATATTGGAAAAAAGGTATGGTGCAAACTGTAGGTCTTGCCTAACATAAAAATTTTGCTCAAACTTGTTTCAGTTGTATATACTAGGAGTATACTGGTTTTGCTACTGATCTTTTTAAAAGAATAAAGAAGAGCCAACATGTCAATGCCACTTGAAATTCCTTTAAAAGACATCTTAAACTTGAATCTCACACTGTCATGCATGAGAGCTTAGGCCAAGTGAAACTGTGTTGCAACTCTTTGTATAGAAAACGAGAAAATTTCCCTTAAATAAATTTCATATGTTCAAAGTAATTTGATAGAATTATCTATAAAAGCAAATACATAGAAATTAGACATTGAATTTTCACTTACTTGACATTTGTTGTGATTTAAGCTCTGCTGGTAATGCAGCACCAACTGCTCACTCACCCCCAACCCCAGTGGAACGAGGAGGAGAATCAAAAGTTGAGATAAGAGCAAACAGTTTAATAATGGAAAAAAAAAATTAAAGAATAAATAATAAATTATTAGTATTGTTATTATTATGGGAAAATGTTGCATCCCGCGCAGCAGGAAAAAAATAAAACCCAAGAAAAAACAAATTATGCACCATACAATTGCTCACCACCTGATGACCAACGTCAAATCCCATCCCTGAACCTTGATCATTCCCCTTTCCAAGTAATTTCCCCAGTTAATACACTGGGCATAACATTCTATGGTGCAGAATATCCTTTGGTCAGTTTGTGTCACCTGTCCCAGCTATGCTCTCTCCCAGCCTTTTTGTCTACCATCTCACTGGCAGAGAATGAGACACAAAAAAAGTCCTTGGCTTCAGGTAAACATAAGCTACCAACAACCGAAACATCAGTGTGCTGTCTACATCATTCTCATACTGAATTCAACACACAGCACTGTACCAGCTACCCCAGCCAAAAACCAGGACAACATCATTGTTTGTGACTGAATAAACACTGAAAGATCATAGAATCAAATCCAAATGAAGTTAAAATCTGTGATGATGAAGTTCAGGATATTATGCAGTTGACCTATAGAACAAACTCCTTGATTTCAGATAGGTATAATATTTGTATAAGTCTGAAGCACTACTGAGTTCGCAACTTGTATATGAAATGCTAGAGCTGCTCACGTACACAAACTTCTTCTATTTAGAGTGAGACAATTTGTTGATAGCAATGTTTATTTGTTTTAATAACAAAAATAGAAAGGACTCCAAAATCTCAATTGAATGCTCATTAACTTGCACCAGGCAGTGTTAGTGATGTGATTAAATGCAATGTGTTCATTACATCATGTCAACAGTTTCTAGCTTTTCCTGAAATTAAACAAGAGAGCTGTGAGAAATGAGGTTCAAATGAAAGCCTGATATTTGTTGAATAAAATCTCTATTGTTTCTCAGCAGGATATCCATTTGATTGGAACTCAACTTTTCCTATCTTTCCCTTCAAATCTTATGTTGGAAATACTTTCAGACTTGATCTCCAAAACAACATGTAAAAGAGACTGGAAAATAAGTGATAGTATGGAAGAGGCGAGTGGTTTCACTACTCTTGTAGAACTACTACTGGCTACAAGTTCCCATTTCTCTTTATTCTCTTTATTAATTACTGAGCTGATCTCCAAAGAAATAAAACCCAGTTGCTGATACATTTGCTGAGCCAGTTAGACTATTAAAATTTTTGTGACAGTTGACCTTGTAGCAACATTCCTGACAAAACAGAATGTGGTCCTGTTTGACCAGCCTACTGGCTTTCTGTGATGGAGTGACTGCATTGGAGACAAGGCAGGGGCTATGGATGTCATCTGTATGGATTTCTGTAAGATCTTTGACACACTTCCCCACAACATCCTTCTCTCTAAATTAGAGAGAGAAGGATTTGATGGGTGGACAGTTCAGTGGACAATGAATTGGTTGGACTGTCATACCCAGAGGGTAGTGGTGAATGGTTCAATGTCCCAATGGGCACTGGTGACAAGTGGTTTCCCTCAGGGATCCATACTGGGACCAGTACTGTTTAGTGTTTTCATCAATGACATAGACTAGGAGATCAAGTGCACCCTCAACAAGTTTGCAGATGACACCATGACGAGTGGTGCAGATGAGACATCTGAAGTAAGGCATGCCATCCAGAGGGACCTGGACAAGCTCAAAAAAGTGAGTACATGGGAACCTCATGAGGGATGTTTATTTCTTATGGAAATGACCAGCATACAGAAATAGACCATTTTGTCACTTCATGTAACCAATTGCACATTCTGTATTGTTTTTCTTTTTAGTTATCCTTGTCCCTCTCTTGATTTCTTATAAGTCAGAGAGATCAAAAAAAGGCTTTTGTGCAACAGCTAAAATATTTCTTTCCACTACAAGTCTGGATAAAACGTTCCTGCTCTTCAGGTTGTTACAAGTAACAATTGGTGATAATAGCCATATAAAAAAAGAATATTCACACAGCTATCTTCCATTTCCTTCCTGTTTTTTAAGAGCATGGACCAGGCATGTCCACCAAAGAGATCCAGTGGGTTGGGAACAGTACAATTACTTCTTTTTCATTCAGCTTATGTTACTGCCAAGTAGTAGTGTATGTTAAATAGGTCTATCAATGGTCATTGCCTGTATACACAAGGAGTCCCAAACTTGAAGAACACATCTTGACAGACCACATCAGTTCTTTAATTATTTTGCTGGTGAATGCGTGCACATATATTCTTCTGTTACTCCCACACAATCCAGAAGTAAGGGGAAATGGGATAAGCCATGCAATATTTTAATCATAAAAAGAGTAAATTTTTAATACAAAGGTGTTTGAACTGTTTAGAAAGAATAATATACTGACTAGAAGTAACATCAGTGTAAAAGCAATGCATCCTGCAAATAAAAATGTCAGTGAATTATATCTATAGTGTAGCTTTTGAGTTCTGCTTTGTGTTGTTTCTATCCCCAAAACAGCTAAATATGCTACCCTTAAATAATAAGCTTCCTGTGAACAAGATGAAAAGAATTTGAGAGTATTGTGTTGTTGTAGTGACTCTGAAGTTACATCTCCAGGTTTGGAACAATCAGGTCAGGGTTATAGAATTCTATAAACCAACAAAAAACTCCTTCATTCTTCTATAAAAACGTCTTTCAAAACTAAAAATTCAGAGAAAAAAAAAAAGAGTAGTTTCAAAACTAATGTGTCTATGAGGGCATACAAAAGTTATTTGTGTGATCTTCTTCATGTCCTTTGCTAAGGTTCAAGACAAAATAACCCCCAAGAATTTTGTCTTCACAAAGTTTTTGGTATCTGGAGATTAATCTTCTACATAAATCTCAAGGACACGGTAATTCACAATCTATTTCAGTTACTGTAAACCTCCTCAATCAACATTTAATGCATAATCAAATAATTTTGCATGGTATATAGCATTCCAACATTGTAAATTGTTGATAAGACTGCTAGGCAGTAAATGTTTGGGGGTTTACTGAATTCACTTTGATTATCTCCTTAATTTCATTTCCAACATGCCAGTTAGAATTCTATATTTCTGATTTTACAATTTTAGTAACTGGAATTCTCCCAACCTTGAGAACAAAGTCAGACCTTCACATATTTGACAGATTTTCTGTCTATCTAAGTCACAGCTAATAGAAGTCATTGGGGTAATGATGATTAATCCTCAGTTACTTATATGCAGAAGTGCCCACACTTGGGAACAAGTTGTTATATTTATTTTAACTAGGATATAAAAATAACTAGTCTTGGGTTCTTCTTGAGTAAATGTCTTTATTATCTTCTTAATTAGGTATGCCACTGTGCTTTTTCAGATTGCCTGGAAGTCAGTTGTCTGTTCTTCTCTGAAGGAGAAACTCTCTATGTAAAAAGATTCCTTAGTAAGTACACACAGCAATTCAAGTACCAAGACAGAATTTTTGCAGGCCAAAAGTCACATAAGTGTCACACATCCAGAGTCCAAAATTACAGCTGAAACAAAAGGGTAAAGCTTGCAAACTTTTTCACTCTAATGAAAATTGCTTTGAGTATTGAAGTGTTAGAGGTTAGGAGACAAACAGTAACTATGAGACTTATTTTGGGAACCCAGCATAGTACCCTGTCTCCTTTGCATGCATAAAAAGAAGAAATTTGATTTTAAATCTGTTTCTTTTTACTGCTTTCAAGCAAATATGGCCTCCCTCCTTATTTCACACTAAGTAGTAATGAAAAAATAACATCTTTGATAACAATGAGGAAAATAACATTAAAACTGTAGATGATTTTGCTATTTGAAATAATTTATCTGGGTTTGCCTTTTATATTTTCCTTATTTGGTTTGGGTTTTTGTGGGTTTTTTTTTTTTTTTTTTTTAATTTATTTTTTTCTGCAGTAAAACAAGTAAAAGATACTCTTTTAGACCATATGTGTTATTATGAAGGTTCTGTATTGATTGCCAGAGTATCAGCTGACAAGGTAAATGACTAGAGTAGATATCTTTTTTGAGCAAATGCAATAGTCTGCAATATAATAATTCTAAGCAAGAGGAGGGGTGCTTTAACCATCCAACAGAAAGAATGTATGAAGATAAATTTTCTAATAAAATAGCAAATAAATGTGGAAACAACAAAAAATGTATGCTTTAACAGATGTTTTATGGGTAGGTGAGGGTCAAATGATTCATAAAGAGGTTTACCCCACTGTCTGACTTTAATTTTCCTTATTGTTACTATGGGGTTATAAATGGATTAAGTGAAAGCCAAGAGAAAATATACTCGCTCCTAGAATCTTTGAAGGCAGTACATTTTAAATAAGATAAAATCACCTTGGAAATCTTGAAACCCTTTCTTCTTGCATTTCCTGCTTGTTTTTTGGGTTTTTTTCCCAATGGCTGATAACAGAATGGAAATGTTTTTCAGTTGTATGGAAGGGAATATCATTGAAATCTGATTTTAGGGAACATGTATTTCTGCAGCTACAAGTATTTCTGAAGCTAACTACAAGTTACAAGAAATTACAGAGATGGTTAGCATATGTCTAGGCCTTCTCAGTCTACAAGCCAAAGGGCTTTGTCATTCACTGATCTATAATCAATGTGAGCTATTCAGTAGTGAGAGGGCAGGAAACTGAGATATTACATTTATTCTGAGGAAATCAAGGTCATTTTCTGAAGTAAAGGCTCGTTTATGCTATGGTATGGATTTCTTCCTGATGAAAATTTGAATGAACAGAGAATCAGGCTTTTCATCACTCCTACCTATGCTTTTCTCTCATTACATGGAAAAGAAAAGCATTCCAAGAGTTAAAATTTTTTGGGAGACAAGAACTGTATTTAATTTAGGGCTCTGTTCAACAGAAAATGTGTCCCACTTGTCAGTCGTTGAAATGCCCTATTCGCTATGGCAACAAAGTTCTTGTGTACATCCAGGGAATTTCTATCCTTCCTGTTTCCCACTGCTTTTTTTTTAAAATAATTGTTCCCACTGGGAGACAGCCTGTTGAACACATTCTCTTTGGACTACACTAACTTTATGACCTATACAGGGAGCTGCACAGGTGGAGAAAGGGCAGATGTAGACATAACAATGCAAAGAAATTAAGAACTGTAGGGGAAGATGAGTACATTTTCTTCAACAATCTGAGTATATCCAAGAAAATACTGTTTTTTCTAGCTTCTGTGTTATAATACCTTTGTGACAAAAAGGACAGATCTATGGCACAGTATAATTGTACTATTATACATGTACTATTATAGCTTTGCTTAGTAATTGTAGTTGCTTTCCACTAAGTATCATTTTTTCCTTGTTTAATTTAGAAGCATTGATTCAACTCAAGTCTTGCCCTCAGAAAATAATTTCTAATGAGGATTTCATTATGACATAAGAAAATGACATAGCAGCCAACATCAGATTTGATGTCACTCAAAACAGTAAATTAAAGTTGAAATTCTGTATTTCTCCAGTTTCTCATTCAGCTATTTAACTAACTCTGAAAGTGAAAAGATTCTTAAATCTGTGTTGTAATAGATTGCTTTGTGGGATCAAAATTATATTAATGCTTTAAACCTATTCAGCATTATACTTTTTGCATTCAAATTAAATGAAGCATAATCACCTTAAATGGGAAATAATGAAATGCCTTAGCTGCAAAAATACAGTCAGCTATATTCTACATAGCAATGCTAAAACTTGTTGTGTTTTGTTATCTTCCTCATTCTAATACTGGGATATCAGGAATACATGCAGAAGCAGATTTATCTGTACTTTGCAGATATATTAAATCTAGATATTTCTCTCTCTCTCTCTTCTCTAGTAGCCTGACAAATAAGAAAGTGATATTATATATTTAATACGGGGCACCATATTAGTGTGAAGTGTGAGCATTGCCATCCTGGAATGTGATGTCGTCTTCAATTGTGTATCTATAATTTTGCATTTTTTTCTATCAACAAATATCAAATATTCAGAGGATTATTCATCAGTATTCCTGAAGTCTTATTTGTGTTAATTATAATTAATTTCAAAAAGTGATATGGACTTAGATTTAATTAAGCCATATGCTCAGATCTTCACAAATAACATTTAATTGAGCTAAATGTTTAATTGTTGTTATAAGTATCATTAATATTCTTTTAATGTATATTTGACTTTCTCAAGACATGACAAGGCCTTTGTGAATCTCTACAAAGACATAAGCTGATTAAATTTTTGTGGAAATAAAAAGTTGAAATAGAAAAGGAAATGACACTCAGTAAAATGCCTATTACACCTTACTTGCCTAAATGCATTTTATCTTCATTCCCGTATTTAAACGTTTTCAGAAAAAGTGTTGTCTTAATTGTTCTTTTGCTGATCTAAAATGGACTCATGCCTTATCTTTCATATATAGGAATACATGTTCAGTGAATGAAAGAGGGAACCAGAAAAGCTGGATTCCTGAAGAGCAGCAGTGGGTAATTTTGTTGCAGGCTGAGCTTGTCCAAAGCACAGATGAGCAGAAGGCAGGAGCCTGTAGAGTCTTGACAATAACATAAAGAGAAACAGGCTGAGAAGAAAAGGTCATTGGAAGAGAAAGGAGAGAGAGGATTTTATCAGTTGATTTAAGAGCTAATCCTCTCTCACACACCAAAGCTAAATAAATGCTCCTGCTACCTCAGTGTTTAGGAGTGATGGCCTCCCCTGTGCTTGTTACTTCTCCATACTGCAACCTGGTGCATTAAGTTAACCCTTCTTCTTAACTGCTCCTGTAATAAGCTGTGAAACTTTCTGAGCCTTTTATTGTCCAAATGGCAAGGAAATATTTTTTTATGAATTTAAAATGAAATTTTTTTGTGTCACAACTGCAACTGTTAAAATGATGATATTGTTATATTTTTCAAATTATTAAGATAAAGCTGCAAACTAGAAGCACTATGTTTCCTTGGACATATTAAGCAAGAAGACACACTTTAAACCCAGAAACAGAGTAACTAAGATCAGTGAAACTGCCTCAGTAATTCAGTTGGAAATATTTTACTAGAGCCTTCAGAAAATTGAAAAGAAAACAGGAATTACTATTATACTAAACAGCATGTTTTATTTCTAAACATGCTGAATTAACAGATTTTTTTTTAAACTATCTTGTCTTACAACTTTTTTCAATATACAGGAGTATATCATAACACCTGTGAATTGTGTGAAAGCACTCGTGAGCCAAGATAATGCCTCAATTTACATGTGAGAAGCTAGGCATAAAACAGCTTTCATAGTTAGGAGTGAAGGCAAGCAAGCTTATTACAGAAGAATTGGATTTGAAATGCATGAAAGCATTTTTACATACAGATCAAGCTTGATTTGTCTCCACACTTTGAGTTGCACAAGGTTTTGACCAACCTAAAGGAAACAAGGCCTATAAAACCGTACTCTAGCAACAAAGGAAGAAAAGTACTGAATTCAGAATAATGCTGGGTTTCTGTTTTGAGTTGGAGCTTTTAAGTCTTAAAATTTTCTGTGCAAAATCTATTTTCTGTTCCAATTTCCATGAGCTTTTATTCTTTTGGAAGGAGTCTTGGCAAATAAATTCTTGACTGTAATGTTGTATTGGGTTTAATTGGCAAGGTTTTGGTAGCTGGGGATGCTGCAGGGTGGCTTCTTCATGAAGACCACATAATTTTTCCCCAGGTCAGAAAAATCCAATTCCAGTCATCTCCAAGAAGTACCCACTACTGGCCAAAGAGGAGCCCATCAACAAGGCTGGTAGTGCCTTTGTGATAACGTACTAAAGAAAGCCGAACAGAAAAAGATGCTGTACAACAGCTGTGAGAGAGGAGTGAGAAAATATGGGAGAAACAGCCCTGGAGACAACAAGGCCAGAGAATAAGGAACAGCAGTAGGTACTCCAGTCAGGGATCAGAGATTCCCCTGCAGTCCATGGTGCAGACCATGGTGACGCTGGCTGTACCAATATGGCCCATAGAGGACAATGGCAAAGTAGATATCCACACTACAGTCCATGGAGGACCGCAAGCTGAAGCAGGTGCCTGGAAGGAACTGTGACTTGGAGAGGAACCCCCAGACCAAGAAGTTTTCTGGCAGTAGCTGTAGCCTCATGTGGGAGTAGTATCCTCCTGAAGGACTGCACTTCCTTGAATGGGGCCCAAACTGAAGCATTTCATGAAGGGCTGTCTCCCATGGAGAGATCCCATGCTGGAGCAGGGGAAGAGCATGAGGAGGAAGGAGAGGAAGAGACAGACAATTATGAACTAACCACAACTACTTTTCCTGCTCCACATGGCATGGAAGGGATAGTAGGAGTCAAGAAAGTAAAAGAATTAGGAAGAAAATCAAACCTGAGAGGAAGGAAAGGATGGGGGAATTTGGGTTTAGTTTTTTTTTTCATGTTTCTAAGTATGTCAAAGTATCCTCTTCCATTACAAACAATTGACAACAAATTAGGTTATTTTTCCTCAAATCAAGGAAGAAATCCTGTTTTGCCCAGATTGTTATTTAGTAAGTAATCTCCCTGTCCTTGTATTGACTCAAAAGAGTTTAATTTTATTTTCTCCCACTGTCCTATTGATGAATGGAGTATCAGAGCAGCTTGGTGTGCTCCTACCAGCCAGACAAGGTCTATTGACCACAAATAATTTTATGAATAATATAATCCAGTTAGGGGCCTTGGACTACAGATTAAAAACAATTTGTCTCTTTCTACAGAAAAAAATATTTTTATTTTTGAAAGTTGTTGCAAGCTTCTAAGTTTAAGTAGAGAACCTAGGATTTAGCAAATTTAATAATATTTAACAGAAACATATTAAAAATGTATAATAAGCTACATAGTCTTTCTCTTTATATTAACACATTGCAAGGGGAAAGAAGTTAATGGGAAAATAATAGTCAGTGTTTAATACCATTTACTCCTAAGACCATAGTGCAGTAAAAAGGTGACTTCAGATAGTAAAGATCATGTTCATTGATTACTGCACTGATTATCTGGTTTTTGGTTTTTAGGTTTTTTGATTTTTTTAATATACTAATTATGTGAAGACGAAGTATAAAATGTACAAATAGTAATGTTGAAGCTTATATTTACATATCTATGAATGGTTTGTCAGAAGACAATCCACATATTCAGACTAGCTACAGAATTTTGAAAATACTGCATTTGAGTGAGTTCTGGACTTAAGCTATCATAATATTATTTACACCAAGAAAATTGTGAGAGATAAGTAATTATTCTATGCAGAAAGCAGGGAAAAATATGTATCGATTCTGCTAAATATTCAACTCATATATATTTGCTTTAGGAATACAGAGCTTAAGAAATTAATATTAACCTATGCCCATGAATTTCTTTCCATTTGCCATTCACTCACACACACATAGACACACACCCCCCACCCAAGGTATGAAGCCCTGCATGTAGAATAATATTTCTGGAAAAAAAAAACCTGTAAGAGGGAGGCAAAGGAAGCTGGAAACAGGAAAGTCAAGGCTTCTCTAAATAGCTTCACTTTGAACTATCTGAACAATGTACGTCTACATCACAAAAATAATTTCCTAGGAGGCACATTTTCCACAGATAAAGCATTGTGGCCATTCAAATGTGAATTAAAAACCATTTTGAGGAGATATTCAGTTTGGTGAAAACGAAATAGGACTTGTTAATAATTTCTTCCAGTAATAATATCTCATAGATTGCTATTTACTAAACCTAGGGTTTCTGTCTCCCTTTAAGTACTGAAATTCTTCTTTTCCCAAGTAGATGTTATGACAGTTTATACATCTTCTAATATAAATCACTGTAAATGCAAACTGGAACCTACAGTAGTATGAAAAATTGTGAGTATTTGCCCATCTTTCTCATTTCCTCTCTTGTGAACCAAGATTTGGAATTTCTCTAATTTTGGGCTTCATCTGTGTGCCCTAATTTGCTGCTTGTTGCTGTAGTCTCCAACCTATTTTATATCTCCCTGTTATTTTTTACTTCAAACACATATTATTGGAAAAAATCAAGGATGAAAGACACTTGACCTTGTAGAACTTAATGAGATTTGCATAAGCCTATGTCTCAAGACTGTTAAGGTCCATTTGGATAGCACCACATCCCTTCAGGGTGTCAGCTGCACAACTCAGCTTGGTGTCACCTGCAGAATTCCTGAGGGTGCATTCAGTTTTTTCTTGTCCATGTCATCAACAAAGATGTTCAACAGTGACAATTCCAGTACCAACCCTTGAGGAGCAATGTTGCATCCAGGACTTTGGGTTTAGGTCGGGGTTCTAGTGTGTCTTAGCAAATTCTGTGTACCCCCATGTAGCCCCTGGTTTTCCGACCCTGCAGTACCCGGTTCCTGGGCTGCTTTACCATGTGGCCCGACTCCCATCCCCCCTATCTCTTCCTGTGGGTCCTTTCCTGCTGTTACCTCTCCCCGCGGCCGGGGCCGCCCCGGGCCCCTGGCACCGCCCCTGCCGCCTCCCCATTGGCTCCTGCCTTCCACATCATGACCCCGCAGCCCCGGGACTGCCCCGGGCCCCAGTGCCGTCCCCTACTGCGTCCCTATTGGCTTCCCCAGACCACATGACACCCCCACTCGACCCCCTATAAAACCCCCATGCAGCCAAGGCGGGGTGGCCATATTGTCCAATGCAGGAATTGGGAGCACATTAATAAAATGCTCTCAGCTCCTGCTGCGGGGAATTTGGTCCTTCCTTCACCCCCTTTTTGAGGTCCCTCACGCACAGCAGTAGAAGTGGCTGACCCACCTTCCTGGAGCCACGGATCCCGGGAGCAGTGGCGGGACTGGGACCGGAGGAGCTGCAGTGCCCCGCTGGGCACGGAGGCTGCTCCGAACCCAGGAGAAACACCAGAACACCACAGAGCAACGCTCCTCACTGGTCTCCATTTGAACAACAAACTGCTGACCACAACTATTTGAGTGCTCACAAAATTCAACAAGGCCTAGTCTAAGGTCCCCCATCTGTGTCAGGGCATTCACAAGCAGTGATACGGTCTGGATGAAGAATGGGTTGAGAGCAGCCCTGAGGAGAAGGGCTTGGTGCTGATGGATGAGAAACTTGGCATGAGTTTGCAGTGTGCACTTGCAGCCCAGAAAGCCAATGTGAAAAGCAGCAAGGACAGCAGGGCAAGGGATGTGATTCCATCCCTCTGCTCTGCTGAGACGCCACCTGGAATACTCTGTCTAGCTCTAAGTCTTACAATATAAAAAGGATGTGGATCTGTTGGAACCAGGCCAGAGCAGTGACAACAATGATCAGAGGACTTGAGTGGCTCTCTGATGAAGACAGCTTGAGCCGGGGGTTGTTCAGCCTGGAGAAGAAAAGGCTACAGGGAGACCTTATAGCAGCCTTTCAGTAACTGAAGGGGGCCTACAACAAAGCTGGAGAGGGACCCTTTACAAGGATATGAAGTGACAGAAAAAGGAGGAATGGCTTCAAACTGAAAGACAGGGTCAATCTAGGTTAGCTATTAGGAAGACATTCTTGACTGTGAGAGTGGTCAGACTAAGTGATCCTTAAGGTCTCTTCAAAAAAAAAAACATGCTATGATTTTAGGATATAGGACATGGTAGAAAGGTTTCAACATTTCATTACCTTCCAAATCCCACTTCAGCACAACAATGTAGGAAGCTCATGTATGATCCTTTCTACATGCTTTCTTTTAATCTCCAGTCATGCATTCAGGCACCCAGAAAGAGCCTCATCAGTGCTATGAGACTGATTCTTAACTGCAGGGTATATCCTCATGTGTGTTTCTGTTATACCTGATCTCTGGTAGCTTTGTTTAATTATTGAGGGACGTGCTGTGAAAGGTGCTTCTCACTTAGACCAGCTCTGTGAAACTTTCTCTTCTTCTTGGATATAAAGTCAAGCAAGGTATTTCAGATTACAGATGTGTCTCTCTTCTTCCCATTCAGACATTTGTTCCTAAAGTGATACAGCAAGACTCTCAGTCCCATCTAGGAGCAGTTTGTTATAGCCTGAACAAATAGAAGTCAGCAATTTCCCTTAAGGGAATAGAACAATGTTGTCTTACGGTGACAAATCGGTTTTTATTTATTTAAAGATCAATATGGACAGTATAGCCCCCAGCGATAGAAGAAGGTATAATGATTATATTTCTGTCTGTGCAGGAAGAAAATGTGGGGTTTTGTTACATCAGTGCTTCAGTGATTTGCTCTCTTTCTTCTAAAACAGCTGTCAAAATAGTTTGAATTTTATAAAAAAGAAGGATGGAGTAAAATGTTTTTAGTCTATTTAGAATGATGAGTCTTAAAGATAGGTGCGTCTTAAAAGTATGTAGTTCCATTGCTCTTACAGCTGCACTAGCACAACATTGTAAGCAAGACAAACATCGCAGGAAGAGGGATATCCTTTATGATACCAATTGATACAGATGAATGCACATGTTTTGTGTTGGCAAGTTCTTGGGAAAGGGCTTATGTGCCCTAAAAATATTTCAGTAATCTTCTCCCTTCTACCCATCATCAAGCAAGAGAAAAAAATTGAATTGCTGGTTGTTATGCAGACATTTGCCAGGATAAAATTGATCTTGCCTGGTAATTATACAGGTGAAACTGAACATCTACATGTTAGAAAGATTTCATGCCTAAGATAAATAAAGTAATGGAAACATGCAGTTAATGCTAGAATATTTTTGACAAACAGCTTTCCCATCTCTAAACACTTAGGCCACTTTAAAAGATGAGCCTGAGAAAATCCACAAACATCATGGTTTCATGGCATCAAGCAGAGATACTCCATAGTATTTCCCTACTCTCACCTAATAGCTCAAAGTTCCAGGATTGATAGTTTTCTACTTGTCTCTCTCCCATGATGGTTAACAACCATATCACCTCTTCTTCTGCTTCCACATCATCCTCCTCAACCATAGGTAATAGCCCTCTCATCTTTCAAATTAGTCTAATTTGCCTAATCTACTTATATTTAGTGTAATTCTCAACATCAATGGTGCATTTCTATTTGAGATGTAGATGAACATCTGGTTTTCTCCAAATTTTTCAATGTGACCAGGAAATGGTATATTTTGTCTATGCACTATTTTTAAAACCATCATTTCAGACACATTTTAAGTATTTAATACCTGCTTATTTCAGTTTAATAATCTGCACTTGTTTTACTAGGAGAAATGTTAGCAGGAATCATTTAAAACATTTAAACAGTAAAGAAAACTATTTTACTCACTGTCACTGAGACTGATATAAAATACAAATATAAAATAAAATTACCAATTAACACTTGGGAAAAAATAGAGAGAGCAGACAAATGAAGCAGCTATGAGTAGGGAAAGTACACAGGAGAAAATGATGGTTTTCCCAGAGTCTCACGGACTGTGATAACTCCAGGAATAATTAGAAACGATTAAAGAGATTTAATAACTGACCAAATAAATAAATTGTTTCAGTAGCTTATTTGCTTGGGTGAAGCATGAGTAATCTCCTAAAGAGTATGATACATTAAGCTCTTGCTTCAAATTTTGAGATACAGAGGGAATTAATTAATTAAAAACATTTGGAAATCTATCTAGAATTATTTCCAATCAATTAAGAAAATAATTACTTTGAAAAACTCACAGTATTTTCTTTTGACGTTTTTTTAGGGTTGTCAAAGGCAAGGTTGGAGCCAAATTTATATCTGAAGTAATTTATTATACAATGTGTGAATTTTGTCATAGTAAATATTAGACATAAGAGGTGCCACAATGTATGTGAGCTTTATGGATTATACTCTTGTTTTTAAAACAGGGAGTTTTGTGAATTTTTAGTAAGATTAAGAAGTATGGAAGAAAAATAAATAGAAACTGAGTTTTAGTTCTATTGAATAGCTTTAGTTATTGAAATGCATAATATAGGCACTGTTCATCAAATAGTTTCTCATGAATGTAAATTCATGAGAAGATATTTCTCTGAGTCACATCACTGTATATATGAGTCATAATACTATATTGTACATGAAGTCACCATTGACTTCTCTATAAAATGTGTTAAGTCATCAGAATCCTGGCAAAAGAGTACTTTCCTCTCAAAATTTCATATTAATTTAGGTAACAAATTTGTTTAGAAAGAGTAGGAAATGATAAGTTTTAAATCAACAGGTATAATGTTATTAAAATATGCACTGTAATTCTGAATGTGCACCATTATTGTTTTATTATGCAAATTAATTTATAACCTTTGCTATCTTGAGATGTACTTGGAGGTTGATTTAAAAGCTGATATTAAAATGAAATATGTTTGCTGAGGCATATCAAGGACATCTAGCTGAAAGTTATACTATTTAGTACAATTGGTGACAATATTTTTCTGATGTTTCAATAGTAATACCATTAATTTTCAAATTAACAATCTAAGGAAAATTGGGTTATTGTTATGTGGGTGATACGTTGAGGAAGTTATTTTTCTGCTGGTTTCATAGTCCACACTGACATTCTGAGAAGGGAAAAAGAAGAAACATTTATTTTCCCCTTTTTTTTTTTTTTAATTTATTAATTGAAGATGTTAGCCTTATTGTATGCATTCATTCTTCTTTTGAGCTTTAAATGTATACTGTTAGGAAGTTTGGTGTGAAGACAAGGTCATTTAAGTTTTTAAGACCTGTTGTTCACACTTGGTGAATCCTCTAATTTATACAGTGCTGCCTATGAGCCAAGGATGTCTTATAATGTGCTAAGGGCGAAGAACCTTAATCACATGGAAATACATGATAATGACCGAGATCTGCAAGTCTTCCAGTATATATAATCTCCTGCTGAATAAGGAACACTGAGAGCAAAAATCTTTAATACAATATTGCCTGAAAAAGTGAAAAATATTCTTGAGGTACCCTGATAATTTCATTATATAGATACTGTGTCAGCTAATAAGTGGTGTAAATATTTTGGAAAATGAGAGTATCATTAATAATTTTGTGACTTGACTGGATTCTTTTTCCACTTCATATTTGTGTGAAAATTATATTTTTTTAAAAGCTGGAACATCTACAGATCTGGGTGTTAGGTTTTCCTTTATCACTCTACTTGAATCTATTTACTTGAATCAAAAGTTCTGGCGAATATTACAGAATTAAACGTAAATTAAGTAACACAATCTTTAATTTAATCTATACACCACTGGTAATTTCTTCCTAAGGAGTATAACTGGCATTACCTCAAATGAAAAATAGATTCTTTATTGTTTCTCACACAGTAGTTTTGGGTATACCAATCATTTCACAGAGACAAAGCATGTGGCATTGCATTCTTCTTGCCCCGGTCCAGACGGCTGGGGAGCCCAGCTAAAGGCGCTGCCTCTTGGCCAGACCAGGGTTGCTGTATGTCTGGGCACTCTAACGCTGAGTGCACCGACGTGGGCTGCCGCGCTCTGTAACCGACGCTGAGAGGAGATAAAGGGGCGAAGGAATGGCACACCCTGCCCTGCATGGCTGGAGAAAGTTTATTCCTGCGTGGTGGCCGCAGTGGAGGGCAGCGTCCGTCCCCCAGCACCTGCATGGACAAGATGGCAGCAGGACAAAGGAACCATGGGGTTATATAGGGGGTGGACAGACATGGGCAGAAGCCCCTCTCGCCCAATGGGGACAGGCAGTGGGGGAGTGATGTGGACCACGGCAACCAACGGGAGCACAATAAGGGTGTGTACAGGGTTCCAGGACGAATGGAGATATGGGGATGGGGTAACTGACACGGAACTCTCAGAATGAACAGGGTGTGGTCACAAGACTGACATGGGAATGCTCCAATTGTAAGTGACTCGCAGCGAACCATCGCAGGGGGGAAATGGGGGTACATAGAACCAGCTAACTAACATTTATCAGAACCCCTAACTGACCCAACCCGGGATGCAACAAAAGCACTCTGATATTCTTATACAACAAATGTATATAAGAAATAGATAATTCCCATGTTTTATCTAAACATATGCACAATTCTTCAATTTTCATAGGAATTTAAGAAATCTTTGAGAACTCAATTCCTTATTCTTTGTCAATCTACAAAAATTAGTGGATTCAAAGCTAGTGCCATCTAATAACAAAAAAGAATGGCTGCAAATTATCCATCCCTTTTTCTTTATGTCAGCAAGAACTTTTATATTCATTTGAATAAGGGCACATTTAAACACAGAGTTTGCCATCAAAATGCCAATTCTGGGGAATGCTTTTCTGGAAATGATTGTTTTTAAAATGGGCTAACAGGGAACTGCAGTGTAAATACCAATATATTAGTGCAGAACGAAAATATTAGCTCAGATCGTTCTCCTCTTGAAGATGTGGATTATTGTAATGTTTAAATGTATTTGCAATAGATAATTTACTTGAAGAATTCTAAATTTTAATCAAACATGACTTTGTTTGAGTAAAAAGGACACAGTGTTGAGATTTTGCTTATATTCATATTTATTCATGTATATATATCATATATATAAATATAAAAGGAGAAATTAAAAACATAATAAAAACTTAAGATGTATTTCTCTAATTGCCTTTTAACTCTTATTTCATTATACGCTAAATCTTTGCCTTCCTCACTAAACAACAATTCATTCTTGTATTTTCACTCCAACTGGCTTTATTAAAACCTTAATGGAAGACTGAAGTACAGTGGCATATATATATATATATATATATGTGTATATATATATATATGAACAATTTTGGACAAGAATTGAATGAAGACATGAAATATTTTTTACAACAACTAACTGCAACACACAGGCTTAAAAGCCCATTCAAAGAGTATTGTCCCAGTTAGCAACTAGAATGTTTATATAAGCTTTAAACATGATGAGAAATATAAAATCAACAAAGTCAAAAACTATTTAGTTGTATAATTAGTCTTCCTAGTGGTTTTCTTCTCATACACAGTTTTCACAGTATCTCCAATATAACACCATTTTGTTTTGTAATAAAAAGTAGTCAAAAATAATCCTCCATTTTTTATTAAACATATTATATGAATCAGTATTTGCCAATTCTGATTGAAAGAGTACAGCATATTTCTGTGTCAAAAGCTAGATATTTTAGCTTTGCTAATTAAATGTATGAATGATAGAATCATAGAATCATAGACAAAGCTGACTTGGAAGCTTGATTCTTGAGTCCCATTCCCGTGCATGTGCCAGACATCCCAAGAATCACACCATGTGCCTGAGAGTGTTGTCCAAATGCTTCTTGAACTCATAGTTCTACCATATAATTTAATCCAGAAAGTAATGAAAAACCTTAAAATAGAGTAAAAGAAATAAACATCCATTGATACTTTCTCACCAGATAGATTGGAGACTTTTCTTTTTTAACATTCATTCAATATTAATTCATTCAATATTAATATTTAATTTTTTTAAAGCAAATGACCATTCACGTGGAAGATCACTTCTTCAACAAAGTCCAGGTCTTAAGTGTTAAATTACTTTAAATATAATGTATATTAATTTAATTACAATCAGCCTTAGAAGATTACAATAATGTTGTTTCATTATGGTATATCAGAGGTATTAAGCTAAAAAAAAAATTGTGGTTTTCTATTTTTTTTAAATTAAGGAAAGTACCATTTCATGTAACAGACTGGAATATTGCAACTGTTGTCCTGAATACAGTGTATGGAAAATTTTAGTAGGTCATTACCAATAGCAAATAGAACTCCTTTCTTTTTCAGCTCTCCATCCTGCTTTCTTTGCTCTAATGATAATTGAGTTTAGACTGCTCTGGTTGGTTTTGTTTTGTTCGCACCTTTTTCCTTTTGCACTTCTAATAACCTCCCTTACACTTTTTCAAACTTCTGTGCTTGTTACTGACAACCAGAACAAGACTTAGACCATTATCGAGGTAAACCCCAGGAGCTTAGAAGTGCTTTTCAGAAGGGATTTCTGTGGGGTTTTTTGAGATGAAATTATTCAGCCAAGAGTAACAACATTAAATCTGCACCTGAAGACTAAAAGATCTAAAAAGATAACCAAAAGCTGTTAAAGACATGTAAAAGACATGTTGCTTTAGCATCCACCACATTTAGAAGAAATATCTGTTAATCATATTTAAAGAAGCCTGTAAAGTTTTTCATCAAAGCTCACAGCTATAAATGGCCACTTTCTGGACATTCACACATTATTTCATTTTTATAAATTTCATTCATAGACCTGGACCAGAATATGGATCTAAATGAAATGCCTGATTGTTAGGATAAGTGCCATTGGAAACTAATTCAGATATCTAGATGAATTTGTCGGGCATGTTTAAGGCAAAATATACTTTGAGGATATAGTAACTTTTTTTAGAAATACCTGTGCATCTTGAGACACATATTGGTACAGCAAAATCTCACACACAGTATCTATCACCTGAACAGCAGGTCCCTTTCTTTTCATCTTAATTATGTCATTACATTATTAATCCAGCTTCCTGAAGCTGAGTGTGCCTTGAAATGCTGAAACAATGAGGGAGCTGGCATTCAAAAGATGCTAAGAGGTAATGAGCTGCTATTATGATGTCATTTAAAAAGATTTACCATTATACATAGTTTTCCACTTAAAAAGTATTTTTTTGTTTGTATAGACAAGGTGTAATTTCATTTTCATTCCCAAAAGAAAGCATGTGCAAGAGATGGTCCGAAGTTCCCCTCATTTCTGCCTCACGTTTGCCGCAATGGTAATAGAGACTGAGATCCTGGAGACCCTGATTGAAATTCTGGCTTGGGAGAGGTGGATGATTATTTGCAGGTGTGTTTGCTGTCCCACGGTGGAACACTGCTTTGAGCAGGGCCTGACAAGGACCTGGCAAAGAGCAGCTTGTTCTACATGCTTACACCTGCTTCAAGATACCTGCTAAACCCACAAATTGTCCCACCTCTTGGCCAGATGAACTTTCTGGGGTAACTTTGATGATCTCCCACGAAAGACCCCTCATCTGCCTCATGACCACCATAATGGATGGAGATTGAAGCCCCCTCCCAAGGACAGAGACTGAGACCCCTAGCACAGGGAGGAGGGCTGGCCTGATTGGTGTTTGACCAGGTGTGGTCGTTGAAGAGACAATGGCTCTTGCTCACTGCTTCTAACATGACCTGTTCCCCCTCGGTGGCTTCAATGGACTTATTCTTCATTGTACTTCTTCCCCCTCAGCGATTTCAATAGACTTTCATTGTCTTTTGCCTGTTCCCCCCACTCGATGGAGGACTATAAAAGACCCCTGAGTTAACCAAGATTTTGAGATTCTCCCTGACACGACAAGACGGATCTCCATTGTCCAGACCAGTGAGGATTTAATCTGTGTTGGTAGCTATAACCTTTCCCCCTCTTTCTCTCTCTTTCTATCTTTTATCTTCTTTTCTGATCCCTCTATCACATTTGCTGTTGGCTCTTAATAAAGGTGCATTTGTTGTGATTAAACTGATGGTCCCCTGCTGTTTGCCTTTTTGTACATTTGGGATCGTTAAAAAACCATCACAACACCCCACTTGTCCTAGTGGATCATGACAGCATGGTATCATTGAATATTTTTTACTGTTGCCTCCAATATTTTTCTGTTGTTTATCTATTGAAATATTAAAATCGTATAGCTTTCTATTGCATTAATTGCATGTATTAAATGCAATACAAACCTATATGATTTTAATATTTCGATAGACTTCTCATTTTCTATTCCAACATCCAATAATAGACAGAGCTTGACACTGTATGTTAATTGCAGCACTTGTGTGAGAGGCAACTTAAGATCTAAACCACATGGAAAATATTGAACAAATCTCATAACATTGACCAAGATTTTTTTTTAAATATTAGGCATTTTGTATTATATAAAATATGTAAAATTCAGGGGTTTTTCAGAGGCCAAGGTTTATGCTTTTTATGGATTAATATGGTGTAAGGGAAATTTCAGGTTGCACTGAGAAAGGCTCATTTTCTCCAAGGCTAAGTATCTTTAACCAATAGTTTTAAGCTCATATATGTATATTCATTATCACACCTGGTAAAATTAATTCACAATACTTTTGCATAATATTTCTATTTCCAATATTAGCTCTGTTAAATATATTAACATTAATATAAAGATAAAACAGTCATACTTCATTTGTCCCTTACTTGCTGTATTTCCTAAATATCTTAAAATAATGTTCTGCATAGCAATTGTTATATATTCTTCCAAATTATTCTGAGAAATCTTGGAGTAAAATATTTGAAAAGAATAGATGAGATTTTTTTTTCTTATGAGCTTTAAGCTCTTTTTGCAGGAAAGATACCAGTTTTGAACATTCAGTGGTGCAGAAATTTTGCCAAAACAGGAGGGAGAAAAAGAAAAATAGTTTTCTTGAAGGTACTTAATCTGCATATAGATAAGCTTCTTCACTTTGAGAGTCATAAATATCAATCATTCATGTTCATCAGTGTCTCATACATATTCATAAGAACAAACTGTTATGTGTGATTAAAGCTGTTACAAAATAACAATACTGTGTTTTGTTTTTATCTCCAGCCTCTGTGTACTGAAAACTCTGCTGGCTGTTTCCATCTCATAATCTGACAACATTTTCTGCTATCTGAAAGGAACCAGAACTCCATATAAGCTTGCATGGATTTGCACTCTGAACCCAAACTGTTTCAGACTTTTTAAGTAGTTATAAAGGGATCTTGAAGTTTTTCTACTTTTTGAGCAAAGATTTCAGCAGTGTTCAAAGGCAAGTTCCAAGCTTTTATGGATTAATTAGAAATAAGTGCATTTAACATGTTTATTTGCATGCAGGTACTGGGAGGAATGTTGCTACATAAGAAAATGCAAGGGCATTTTCCTACTTTCCCTAAATACGTTTTGTCTTTTTAGCTGTCCTTTCCTTTTTGAGCTTGCATTTGGACTTACAGACTCTGTGAGACTGCAGGAAAGAAAAACCCCAGCCCCTTTCTTGCCTAAACACTTATTTCTTAGGATCTTGATTTGTTATTTCATTTCTCTAGTCAGTTGTGCAGAATATGAAGCTTTGCTGATTTTGCTGGAAGTACAGCTGGGAAAGACAGGCTTAGAAAATACATGGACAGGTTTCTGAAGCATTCAGAATATATTGCCCATCTCTGTTTGATCTTGGAAATTTAAAAAGCATTTGTTTAGTACCCAGGCATTTTCTGTAAGACTGCTTCTTCAAAAGATCATGGTGATTTGCTTGTCAGCTGAAAAAAGTAAGCACTTCAAATCTTGGCCTGAAGGAAAATGTTTTACACAGACTGTCTGCTTTAGATATTCTCAAACATAAAATTGATAATCCCCATTAAATTAGAAGTGAAAAGTAGTTTTTTATTATTTCACTTGTGTGAAAAATAAAGAATAGATTCAGTGACTAGTATTTTCTTGACAAAACACTTTAAATTTTTGCCATTATAATTCCATTATAATGACCATTTGTCATCTAAAAATGGCAACAATACACTTAGTGAGTTAGTGAGACTAAAAAGTATGTCTTGAACTAAACTGAATCCCAGATCATAGAATTATTTTTTTATATGTTCCAGCATTAATTGGAAAAAATATGTCTTTCTCTGTATTTCTAACCTATAAAACTAGAACATAAATGGGAAAAATAAACATATACAAGACTGAAAAGCAATATTGCAAGATGGAAAATATAGGTATTTTCTATGGCAATCTGATCAAGGTGGAATCTTGTGATAATAGTCCATTGCCTATTCGACATATAACCACGGCTGGCTGTCACTTGAATTTTCTACCGTGCCAAAGGAATCCTAGTCAGAGCTTAGCAAGCCTTTCAATGTAGAAAGTCTGTTCTGAATCTAATCTAAGTTTCCTTAGTTATAATATAAAGCCATAGTTCTTGGACTCTCAGTTGAGCACATGAAGAGCAGCTTATGATCTAGAACTAAGAGCCTTGATTCATTCTGTCTAGACTGAAAAAGTTAAAGTCTTATAAGATTTCCTTAGTTGTCGTCTATAGATGTATGGTAATTTTCTTCACCTTATCTAAGGCCTTCTTGGAAAGTTTATACCTCACGTTGGTCACAGAACTCCAGATTATTGCCAATTTTACAAATAAAGACTTTTTCTGTATAACCTAGTATCTTATTTGTCTTTCTCATAACATTGTGGCAATATGGTTTCATCCTCAACTTTACTATGACCTGAGGTTAATTTCTGTCAACCTGGTGTCAGTCATCCTCAATCCTTCCATTTAAATAAATATTTTTTTATTACATGTAGGACACTGAATCTTATTGGAATTATATTTTTTATGTTGTTGCTACAATGTATGGATATCTCTTTGAAGACTAGTCCTGTCTGCCACTAAGCCTACATGGATTCACTGTCATCTACAGATTTAATATAAACACCACGAAGTCTTTAAAAACATTCATGACATTTTGAATGGTATCAGATTTAGAATAGGAGATATCTAAATTCTTCTGTATCTGCAGTTTGTAAGGAAAAGAATTACATAATTATTTTGAATATATTTTTAACATATACTTGTCACTAGTAAATTCAAATAATCCATGTGCTTCTAATATGCTTATGCAATCATGTGAGATACATTTTCAAAAGTGTTACTATGGAGACTATATATTAATAGATAAGTCAATATGCATGATATCATTGTACTGTTCTTTCCACAGTCTTTTATCCTCTTACAAAAAGCAAAAAAGATTATTTGAAATGTTTTGTCCTTTGCACTTCTCCTTATTGCCTTCTAGATGTCTCTAAATTATTTCTTTCACTATGGAGAAAACTATCTTTAAGATTATACATTTACAGTTTTCCACTTTTTAAGGTTAAACACATGTCTCCGCTATTCCAAAAGCTTGGTTCTTCAGTTCTCCTCATCATTTTCTCAAAGGTAATAGCACATGATTTTAAGCTTAACTCAGACACTTCATCTCCTTAAGTATTCTAAGTTAAATTTCACAGAGCCTGTCAGACACCAAAAATTGTATTTGGATAGTTTCTAACCTTTTGCTTTTGTCTAGTCTAATTTCTTCTACATTAAATTAGGACATTCATTGTGTCTACCCACATTAACATAATTTTTGCCTATAAAAAATCAAAATGCAATGCAACATTTCAGCCTTTTTCACTAAATAACACGATATTTGTGTGCGTATCCCTATGGCAGAATGCTATTACTTAATGTTTATTTTATCTATGTTATATGTGGGGAAAATAATAGGTTGACAGCTGGTACAGCTATTTTTTGTTTACAATACTTTTAAAGTAAATTAGAAACAGAAGTTTTAATTTGATAGCAGAATCTGAAACTTGGAAGACATGCTAATATTTCTATTTAGAAGTTTTACTCTTTCATAAATAAATCAGCCTACTACAGCAGGTGAGGGAAATGTAAAGGTGTTTGAAGAACAGTTGCATCAGGGTATTCTCTCTAGAGGAGTAATTTTATTCATCTGTCATCAAATCCTTTTCAATTTCCCTTCAGTTAAACCCAGTAAAATCTTCCTGCTCAGAGACAGCCAGCAAGTCTACTTAGCTGCTTCTTAACCTGTTCCTGGTTGCACCAAAGTGGTTCAGAAAGCATGAAATATTGTGTCTATACACTACAGACCTTGAAAGGGACATCCACAGAGCCCATCCATATTATCAAGACATTTTCTATTTGCAGCAGTCTGCACATAGAGTTCTTTCTGTGCATAGCAGAGCTTCATCTCTTTGGGCTTCAAAGACTAGGCTCAGCCCAGAAGTGAGATGCATAACTGTGAAAAGCTCTGAAACTGGGAAGGAAGCACTGATGTTATGATCCCTTAAGTAGAGAGAAAAGAAAGAGATAAAAAAAGAAGAGGTACTTATAAGACATTTAAAAGCTTGGCTCCTGTCTTCTCCTCAAGACACTCAAAGCCATATCTATTTTTCTCAGAAAACTTTTTAGGAGCTGTGGTATAGATTATTTTTAGTGAGGCACTTTTATAATGTTAGCTCCCTTTAAGATTCATAGGAGTAAATAGATAGGAGAGGGCATTTTATAGCCCTCTGGGTAGTTCTGTATTGAAAAATACTTGGATTCCTGACCATGCTATCATAGGCCTATGATCTGTTCCAGTTTTGGTTTGTTTTGTTTTTCCTGAATGATTTAAATTAATTTGCCAGGATTAATCTAGAATAATATATGATAATCTAGGATTAAATTCAGATTCCTTTCAGAAGCATACTCCATCCTCTAATTAGAAGCAGCAAAATTTGAATAAAAATTTAATTAAAGCTTATGATGGAATTAATAAAGACAAGTTCTGACAGTGTTAGAGACTAATGAGTATTTAACTAAAATAAAAAAGTGAAAAAATGGGGTCATTAAAAAGGTAGAGTAGATGGTGATAGATGACAAAAAGTAGGGAGGATAAAGGAGATATGGTTAAATGTGGGCAAATATTGTGAGAATGTGAACTATAGCCACCAAATTTTTTGCAGCTCAGCACCAGGAAATTATGTGATTAAGCAGTAATCAATTAATTAGGGGTTTATAATCCATGCAATTAATTGTATAAACACACAACTAATTAAGTGGGAAAATCATGTAGGTACAGAGTCAATTAGGTTGTAAAACTCATTATAAGTAAAATACACAGGTAATGGAGTGAAATTAAACAGGCAAAGTTAAAGGATTAAAAATTAGCTGAGCAAATGAAATCAATAAATGGACAATCAACGGAAGCAGTGAATCGGTTAAGCAGCTTGAAATGTAATTGCATTATTAAAAGGGTCATCAATGAATCAATAAATTTATTCTCCAGAGAGTGATGTGATCAGTAAAGTACGGACAAACAGTCTAGTCATTATCAGTAGGCAGTCAACATGGCATGAGAACAGGTAAATGGACAAGGTTTAGTGGGTGTTCTGGGTACCATCAGCAGCCACAGGAAAATAGATTCCAGAAATATACCTTTCTTAATGTATTTGCCACTACAGTATGCCAATGTGCTCTGTGTAAGGAATTATTTTTTATGTGTGAAGAAATAAAAAAAATCTTTCTAGAGGAAGAACTGTAAGTAAAGCCTTAGTAACAGCAATAGTTCTTTGCAAACCTAAAGGCATACAACATACATTTTTTATTTTGCTATAAATATATTGTAATATATATAGATGCAAAAAAAAAAATCAGTAGTAAAATTCTAATATGGCAGTTTTAGTCAGCAGAAAGTAATAATAAATCTCAAGGTTGTTTCAGGAATACTTGCTTTAGATTTTCAATCCTTTGTATTACAGATCCAGTTTTGCTATTTCCACTATGTAAGTAATCACCCAAATATCTTCTGTAGTTGTTTGTAGAGGGAAAAATCATTGTGATATATTTTACATAAGCTACTAAGACTGTGATCACTTTTATTTATTTACAACTTTTATGAGTTTGTTTAAATATTAGTAACTTTTTACAAGGCTGATCATGTCAAGAAATAAATTGCATATTTAAATAAACTATTCTGCATTTTAGTTTTGTGTAAAATAAATGCATGATTTTGAAATAAACTGAATGAACTGTGCTTTTTATGGTAGAGATAAGCATTAGAGGTTTCAAATGGACTGGAAAGGGCTGTGTAAATTCCTTCATATATCTCTTCCAGTTAATTTAATTGCCTGACTTTCAAAAGTCCTGTCATTCTCACTCTGCTCAAAACTTGTCAGTGGCACTGATTTGTGTGAAGATCTTGTAATGAACATTCATTTCATGTTCTAATTTCTGTTCTTCTTAATGTGCACTTGAAACCTAATTTTGGAACTGAACTTCATTTGGAGAAGGTGAAGCACTTCCATATTACAATACACTGTGGTACACAAAATTGCAAATCTTGGAAATACCATTAACCAGGTAGTACATGCCAAATGTTTAAGTCTAGAAATACCGAAAAATGTTGCAATATTACTGAAAACATTGCACTGCCAACATAAGGATTTAAAATTCATCATTAAAGTGAAAGATACCACTGCATCATTCATGTATGGAAATGCTGAGCTAAAGCATTCAGTCTCAATTACTTGCCATGAGACCACAAGCTGCTGGTGTGCAGAAGAATATGTACAACCTTCTGGGTTTTGCATAGGATCAGTACAGAACCAAAGTGCCCATTAAGCTCCTCATTGACTGGAGGAAGACACTTCATTCACAGCTGTCAATAAGCAAAGAAAAAGCAAACCTACTTCCTCTGAAGTGCAAATGTGGTATCAGAAAAACTAAGCAGGAACAGACCCAATAGGAAAATTTGATACATTTTCTGTTTAGGAGAGTTTCATCAAAAAAAACCCTTTTTGTTTTGCCTAAAACAAGTTTAAACATTCCCCTGTATACAGGAACAAATCTTGTATGTCTCTTTTTGCTGCTCAGTATAGGGAAGATCTGGGTTCCTTGACCTACAGCAGTCTACCATTCCTTTATTTATTATAGTGTAATTTATAATTATTTTTTTAAATAGAAATAAGAATATCCAGAGATTTAACTGAATTGAAAACTGTCCTATATATACACCTATAGAAAAATACATATGTGTATACTGATGGAAAAACTTTGGGTTATAAAAGTCTTTCAAAAGATCTGATAAACTTATACTACTAACATAGCTATAACAATAGTTTGATGCTTCATTATAAGCTGCAGGGACTGAATCTAATTTTTTGACATTTAGGTGTCCACAGCTGGTTCTAATGACAGAATTAGTGATTTGCAGAACTTCTCAAAGGATTATGATTGTATCAGTTGGAGCTTGGGATATTGCATTCTAAATTCCTTTACAAAATATTATTACGTATGACTCACAAACAGCTTGAAAATTACTTGTAATATATTTCAGTATACTTCAATCAAGGATCGAGACATCAAAAAAAGAAAAAAATTAAGTAGAAAACACTTGAATCCCCCCTAGGGTTCTCATATCACTTTCCTGTGCTGGCAGAACATCTTGTGCATTACATGCTACAGGAACAATTCTTACATTTTAAACTAACTGTAATATACTGTTCTTTTTCACATTTACTAATAGCAAGAAAAAGTTATAGGGCAGAAAACAAACAAACAATTCAGCATCATACTTCACTTGGCATATTAATTCAGTATATATATATTACTTCACTTCTGAGGAAAGAATGTTTCAAAAATAATTGGAATTCATAACTTCAGTCTGTCAGTTCCCAACTCCTGGAATATTCCTCCACTCAGTAATGAGGCTTAATGAGCACTTTGGTCCATCTTTGTGCAACCTTCATACTATATTCTGAATCATTCCCACAATATGAAAAGTCAGCAAAATTAAAAATTGTTCCAGATTGAGAGTACCATTTAGATATGCACTTAATGATACCTGTTTAAGACAGAAAAGTAAAACAGTGCATAGAGAGATATGTGACTTACAAGATTTTAAGAATAAAAGGTTGGTTTTTATGGGTTCACCCACCTCCAGTACAAATGAATATATGTAAAACTGTGTGTAGTTACGTATTTAGACGTTGAAAGTTTCCCCTTGCAATTAAAGGTACTATGGCACCAGGCAGGAATTTGATCACCAACAGGCAGATTCTCAGTTGTTTGTAAGCTCTACTAACGGTCTGAGCAGTTTTTCTACTGATGTAGAAGCCAGCACTTTGAAAAGGATACTTAGACACTCTATATGAAAGTTTAGCCTGCATATTTTATTCTTTGAATGAAGATATTGTGATGTTTGTATGTTACATTCCATAAACCTATATTTATAAAATTTTATTTGCAATATATAACTGTTTGAGCTATAAAAGATAAAGAAATCTTTTTTTAATAATCTGAGACAAACCTGTGTGTAATAAAAAAAAATTAATAATGAACATATAGCCATAGTAAATTTTCCCTTACCCAATAGAAAGTGTACACTGATAGGCTTAATTATTTAGGTTTGTTTTTTCCATTTGCTTTCTGGTATCAAGGTATTTGAAGGTAACTAGTTATGTTGGATGAGTTGTTATACTTAACATTAAGAGGAAACTTTGGAAGTTGGAGACATTAAATAGGTTTGACTAATGTTTTTTGGTGTATAAATTGTTTTTTTGTTTTCAGATTGGATTCTATCAGAATATTTAGGCACTAAATATTAGTGCACCACACTAATTAGCAAGTAAGTGCTCAAAGTAGGTGTTGACCAGTACTGAGATTATTATCCCACATATTTAAAGTATATTTGGCTTGTTGCAGTATAAATATAGCATTTATTTATTTAATACAGCTTTTGTTTTTTATTATAAACAAATTTTCTCTTAAGTATATATTTCAGAAAACCATAATATCATCTTCAAAAGGGCATGAAAGGAGATCCAGAGAACTAAAGGTGATGTGATAGATGTGAGCCAAAAAATAATGGAATACATCCTCCTAAAAGCTGTATACTGGTACCCAGTGGAAGAGAAAGTGATTAGGAACAACCAGCAGCTTGTGTCTAACTAACCTGATAACGCTCTAGAATGAGATGACAGCTCCTGTGAATGAAGGGAGAGTAACAATGTTATTTGCCTTGACTTGATCTCCCATTCTATCTTTACAGACAGACAAATACAATTTGGGAAGGTTGGCTGGCAAATGCAGTAAAAATGTGCTAAATTATTGAGCTCCAATGCTTGAAGTCAACGAGTGGTAAAAAGTCAAACTTGAGGTAAGTTATAAGCTGTGTTCCTCGGGGGTCAATACTGTTCAGTGTCTCTAATAATGACACAGTCGGAGAGAGATAGTGCACCCTGAAGAATTTTGAAGGCTGACACCAAACTATATATGGATTGTAGATGTGGTCGAAAAAATGATCGACCTTCTATAGGGCAATGCTGCTGCAGAGCAACCTTGACCCTGGTGAAACAGGCCCTGAAGTTCAACAAAGACTGATGGAACGTTCTGCTTCTGGTTTGAAATAATCACAGGGCTGGGCCCTGGCTGGAGACAGAGTAGCTCTACAAGGCTCAAAAAGACCCTTGCAGGACCTGATAGTCATGGTAAACAGCAAGCTGAATGCCAGAAGCATCCAAAGTGCTGTTCTTTCTAACTTTAGAGATCCCAATACAAGAAAATATGCTTTTATACCACAGTGAGTCTAGTGGAACACCACAGTGAAAACTGGGACTGGAACACATATTAAACAGGGAGGCAGAGACAAGTCATTTTTATTCATGAGGTTGATGCAATCTGAGAGTGGAGCAGGGACTCAGAAAGGTGGTGAAGCCTACATCTTCAGAGATAAATAAAATAACCTGAAACGCTCCTGAGCAACTTGATCAATTTGGCTCTGCTTTTCCAAGGTAGTTAAACCCTCAAGATCCCTTCTAAATTAATTAAATCTATGATTCTATGTTGTCCAGGACTTTTTAAAATAAAATGTGGATCCTACATAGAGCAAAGATGCTGAAATATTATTTTACAGAGCTGGACAAATGAAAGAACAAATGGTCTGTTTCTGAATAAATAGGTCCTACTAAAAATGTAACTGTGCTATTTTCTATGTAATTACTTTATTGAGTTGTTTTTCTTTTTTTTCTAAATGTTTACTTGAAAGTTAACAATCTGTGCAGCATTTTACATCATTAGGCAGGTATTATTTTCATGTTTGAAATAGTTATTGAAACCCAAAGCATAAAAAAGAGCATATGACTCACACAACCATTACTATAAGTATCCCCATAGCTTGAGTGACACACAAAAAATATTAAAAGTCTTGAGCTGTAAGTTTTTTATCAAAACCTACACAATCATGATTTGCCAGACCATTGTGTTTTCCTTCTACCTTCCCCAAATATTATATAATGCCATTTTAATAGTTCTGAAAGGACTGTTAGCAGGATATTCTTTGCAACCACCTTTGAAGTTTTGTTGTGATCACAGAAAAATCAAACATAAAATAATAGTGTGTATTTGCGAAGAGAAATCCTTAAGTGCACTGAGGTTCAACATCTACATAAAAACATAGAAGGCACAATAAGATTCAATGTAAATGGTGATATTCCCCCCTTCACCTATTCTACAAATTCTATTCTCATCTTTTCACCCTCAATGAGCATATGTTGATAAAAAAGAGTTTGTCTGCCCTTTTCACATCTTTTTTTTTTTTTTTTTTTCTAAATTCATGCATGGTCAATCAGTTTTCTTCTACCTTGTTTGCTTCCAATCCATTTCTGAAGACTTCAAAGGAAATTGTTTGCTTGAAATCCATTTCTGAAGACTTCAAAAGGGTGTTTCAGTTTCTTCTTGCACTGCTCAGTTAGGCTGTGACCTACATCTATACCATGAAGAACTATGAGGGAGACTTGCTAATGAATTTCACTTCCACCTGCTTCCTATTAATGAGGATTCATTCATGAATTCTCAGAGACTCTTACAAGTAATCACTTAATTTAAAATTGAGGCATTTACTTAATGCTTATTCAATTTTCTGTGCTGAATGAAAATTCACAATTTTCTCTTTCTTTTTTTAATCCATATTACACAATGTTATTTAACCACATCAATTTTTTCCCTCTTGAGAATAGTTTTATAATAAGACTGAAGTGTAGTTATGGGCTTGTCTCAATTATGAGAAGAATGCCTTTCACAGTGCAATTATTTCACATTTAAAGTCCAACCATTTGGATTATGTCCCAAAGTGCTCAAGGCCTATTTCTTGTTTTAAGTGCTCAACTAGACTATAGAGTGCATTAATTCTGGATCATCTTTTATTGATTTATGGGAGGCAACAGCAGAGCAAATCATTACATTTCATTACAAAAAATATAGAAAATTAGTCATAATACTAGGATATGCAAACAACAATGCCAAACATCAACATTTATCTTAAAGTCCTGTAGTAGTCACAGCTCCAAGTCAACTTTTTATGACTGTTTGCAAAGAAAAAAGTACAGTTCGAACAAAAAAAACTTTAAAAGCTGGAGCTAATATTTTGTTAGGCAATGTAACTGAGAAACAGACTAAAGCTGAATAAAAGGATAATATGAATGGATATTTTCACTCCGTATAGCATTGGCTAATATAGAATGATGTTACAGGCCACAAAGTGGAGATCCACATTATGATCAAATGCTGACTTACCTCAATTTTATATGCAATATTTTCTGGGGAAAAGAGACCAAAGCATCTATATACTGTCCAGTATGTACTTCTTTGCTTAAAAGTTTCTTTCATTGCGAAGAGACACATAGTTATAATGATCCAGCTATACAATACTTCTGTAATCATCCATAACTTTTACAGACTTCAGTATTATTTGCCAGATGGAGCTATTTAAACTCTAGCTGAATGACTGGAGAAGAAAGTTACTGAAATAAAAATTGAGTCCTTGGGGTGCAATGAAGAAAATGAGTCTCAGAGGAAAAAGAATATGACTCTACTTAAAAAGTCTAAATTATTTTGAAGAAGCAAAATTTACAAACTTCTGTTTCCTTCAAAACCAAGAAAAATTATGTAAAAGAAACCCCTAACACTTTTGAAAATATATATGGGTCTTAATTGGAGATGATGAGTGAATAAAACATTGAGAAAACTGAAGTGTAAGAGGCTTACATTACTCCTTCTATTGTTGTTACAGAATTGCAAGTGTCCAAAAAGAAATAGCTTATTCAAGAGAAATGCTTGAAGAATAGTCTGAAAGTGCTGTTAAAGTCAGGCTTAAGGATATAATTTTCCTATTGAAAAATGCTACATACTGAGGACTCTCCTTCTACTCATATTTACTTCGTTGAAAAGTTCAAAAGGTTTCAAGAACCAGCATTAACTATTTTGTTGATACTTACTGTCAAACTCTTGTTAAGAGAGATTAGTTAGATGGTAAAACATTTATAAGGCATAGTAAAGCACTGATCTTTCAGTTTGAAATAGCTGCTGGAGTAGATGGGCGATCACTTGAAAACTTCAAGAACAGGTTAGTTGTGTGTGGTAGGATTGATAAGTGAATAGCTGTATGGCTGATAGGAAGAGGAGCTGGAGGGACAAGGAAGATAGGAAAAAACTTCTATAATCTCTCCATCTGCACTTCTGGGTGCTGTCTATGTATGTATGCATTTTACAACTATGGAAACAAGCCTTATATTTTACAGCATATGTGCACATGGGACATATACAAATATATAGAGTTGATATATAGTCTAAAAATTTTATTCTCAGAATAAAATACTCTATGCTAAAGCATAACATTATCTTGACATAAATCGTCTTCTAAAAGGAATCAGTAATACGAGCCACAAAAACACTGTCACAGTCTGAGAACATTTGCCTGGATAATGTATATTACAAGAAGCTAAAAGCCATTAGGTTATCTTAACCGAATTCTTGCTCTCAGTCACTCAGGGAAAATATACATTTGGAATTCACGTTTGCTTAAAGATGCAAAAAAAAGGCATTTATGCCTTCCTGACCAAGAATGAAGAACCTTAATGATCCCGTAAAAGACTCTTTCTGCTATAGGTGACACTGCCCACCCTAGTGACAAATCATGTGGGTGTAAAGAGCTGGAATACCCTGGACATGTTTGTTATGGATCTGACAGAGAGACAGTGTACATGGCACTGCTTTGTTTGTGGTGGAGTAGTGTATCATTTTTCCTTCCCTCCTAGATATCCCTCTTATCCTAGAAAGCTCTGGGCATTAACACACACAGAACTGTATATTTCAGTAGTCTGAGGCTGAAAGACTTGCACTTACATTGTGAAAGGAAAAAAATTATGCCTGTTCAATCACAACAATATCCAGAAAAGATCTGATCCTCCCAGTCATTTGCCTCTGAATAATTATTCTTCCTCTTATTAACCATCACACATTTTAAATTATCATCCAAGATTTTAGAAAATGAAAATTCCAGAAGTAAACCTACTTGAGCTGCAGTGTGTCTTACAAGTGCTTGCTATTGCAGCCCCTGTACTCAGAACCAATATTAGAAGAGAAAATAGAGTTGTAAGAAAATAGATATGCAAGGATTTGGAATACTGTCAATAAAGACACTGAGTCTTTCAAATACAGTAATCTTTCTGCATTATAATGAAAATTATTCTGTTTCTTTCATCTTCTTTTATTCACTTTCATCTGCCATCTTCTTCCTACCAGGAAAGAAAATGGAAATGTTCATTAAATGTATTATATGTATGTGATACAGAATTTTTTCCTCTATTAAGTCTGATATAGATTCAGAAAAAGTTGTCTAGTATTGTGAATTCCTATGGGAAAATTACAAAAGGGAAATTTCCATAACATCTCACCTAACATCTTTTCAATTTATTCAAGTTCAAATGGTGTTAAGAAACTTAATGGATATAAAATTCCCATTTTACTCACTATTTGTTAATTGTTAGTTTCCTTCTCTCTGATAAACAGCTATATGAAAGTACAAATATATTCAAAATAATTTAAAACCCTCAATCTCTCTTTTGCTTGGTAACTATTAGATTCTGTACCTAAACTTGTCATTCTGCTTTCTTTTTGTCCCCATACACTTCTAACAACTAATCTTGTCACTTAAGACATTTAAAATGTTATTTCTATCCTGAAGAGTTTAGGAATAGTACAGTCATGCTTAGCTCAATGAATCGCTTGACTTGGACTCTGTCTTCCATCAGTTAGGTGGTTTAGATAAAATTATAGATGTATTTCCTATGAAAAAAAAAGATCAACAATTTATTTTTTCTGTCTGTAATTTTTTATTTGTTTATTAGATGTCCAAACATTTTTTTTTTAAATTGCATTAGTTGAACCTATGGTAATAGAATCCAAATGACTAATATTCTAATATGAGCATCTAGTGAGAACAGCCTAGGTTGTATAAATAAAGCTGTGGTATCATAAGCAAAATGATCACCAGAGGATAGAGAAATGAGACTCAGAAACCATTTGAATAAAAGTTTTATTTGAGTCACAGTGGTTGAAAGACAGTAAGAAAATGAACTAGTTAATAAAAGTGCATTAGTGTCCATGATTTTTTCCTATGTTGCATCAGCATCAAGATCTGCATATGAGTAAAAGTTTGCTTTTGATTATGACACAATCCACTCTTAAAGAATAAATTTAGGGGGAAAAAAAAGGAAGAAGAATGGGTCTGCTAAAGCTATTAGAAAGAAAGCAAAATTTACTTTCCATTTTACATAAACTGAATATATTTATATAAATATGACATTCGAATATGGTTGCTAATGAACTATGAGAAAAAAAATGTCAAATTACTCCCTTTTAGAGAACTGATATATAGCAAACATTAATGAATGACAAAATAATGCTGGATTTATTTTTATAACATGCATTTTTAATATGTTTTATTTAATCATTGTGCACAGAAAGACAGAAGGTTGTAGATATGAATGTTCTCTCTGTTCTGTTCTCTATATTATTTTCTCTGAGCATTTTTTTACTCAGGGAAGAAAATAGTTGTGCAGAAGTTTCCACTAATGACTACAAAGTTTGCAGCACAGTTTAACAAGAGTGCACTGAGGATGGTTTTACAGATTGGTTGTTGCTGTGTTTGATGGTTAGATGGACTTACAAGTAAGACATAAGCAGCCACACAGAAGTTAATTCTTTTTTATGTCACAGTGATTGCAAACCCTTGACCTAGAAGGAAAAAATTAGTATTTCCCATTGTTACATTTTTTAACAGAATGACTTATTGAGGGGGGAAAAAAAAAGTGTAGCATAAAATTCTGAAAAGAAATAAAAATATCTCAAGGGACTTTGAACTAATAGAGACCTAGAGAAAGGAAAGAGCCTGACTTTTGACCTTACAAGATTAATTTGATTCTGTATTGTGAATTTAGGGTTTTTTTCTATAGTGAGAAATTGGGGGGGAAAAAAGTTACTTTTTTTTTCCATTGAACATTACTGTCTTCCTACCATTTCTGACTCTGAAAATTTTGACAAATATTTCCAGGCTCTGCAGATTTTCTTCTACATTCTAAATGAGATTGTGTGGCAAACCATAGTCTACCAGTTACAGGGCACTACACTGCCATACTGTTATTTAGTTTTTTTCTACAGCAGATACAGGACTCCAATTCTGACATTTTCTGCATAAAGTTACTGTTCTCTCATTGTGGTTTTTTTATTTTTCCAAGATTTAAGGCAAACAAAAATAAAGACACGAGATGAAATAAGTAGAGGCCTGGGATCCAGATTCAAATTCATGACTGAGCCCAAACTCCCTAATTATTGCAGTGTCTATATGCTGCTTCTCAGTTTTCTTGTATGGAATAAATAAAAGGGCTCTCCAATGCAGAAAACCTAATCTGGCTTCATGTTTGAATTCTACTTGTTCAGCAGCATCAAAACAGCATGCCTGAGACTCTTTTATTTGTAAAATCAAGCTAATATTCAGGAACAGCAACAACAACAACAACAACAACAACAACAACAACAACAACAACAACAAAAAGGCAGAACCCAAAATTCAAAAAGCAACAGTCAGGTTTTCACCTAGTTTGAATGTCGGAGTAAAGTGATAGATCAAAGACTGACGCTGTTGAGCAGGATGGGAACAGAGAACTCCAGATCAGAAGGCTAAGAAAATGAACTCTCTCTTAATTTCAAATGTACCACTCTATATATAGAGAACATCAAGAAGACTAATTTCATTGGTATTAGAGTAAAAACATCTCACACCATTGGTGTGCAGTGAATGACGCACAGTAGCAGAACATATCTATAAACAATGTGAATAACAAGATAGTTCAGAGAATTATTTACATTCTTTCCCAACTGTTTCCCAGGCTCTTGCCTGGTTAGAAATCCTTTCTCTTTCTCTCTGACTGAGCTGAGAATATCCACAAAAGACCACCTTGTTCATGCACATAACTACAAGGAGAAAGAGGATTCTAATGCTTTTGTGAGATGCAAGGGTGCTTCATGCTTCAAAAATGGCAATCTACTCTAAGTATTCCTTCCTTCCTTCCTTCCTTCCTTCCTTCCTTCCTTCCTTCCTTCCTTCCTTCCTTCCTTCCTTCCTTCCTTCCTTCCTTCCTTCCTTCCTTCCTTCCTTCCTTCCTTCCTTCCTTCCTTCCTTCCTTCCTTCCTTCCTTCCTTCCTTCCTTCCTTCCTTCCTTCCTTCCTTCCTTCCTTCCTTCCTTCCTTCCTTCCTTCCTTCCTTCCTTCCTTCCTTCCTTCCTTCCTTCCTTCCTTCCTTCCTTCCTTCCTTCCTTCCTTCCTTCCTTCCTTCCTTCCTTCCTTCCTTCCTTCCTTCCTTCCTTCCTTCCTTCCTTCCTTCCTTCCTTCCTTCCTTCCTTCCTTCCTTCCTTCCTTCCTTCCTTCCTTCCTTCCTTCCTTCCTTCCTTCCTTCCTTCCTTCCTTCCTTCCTTCCTTCCTTCCTTCCTTCCTTCCTTCCTTCCTTCCTTCCTTCCTTCCTTCCTTCCTTCCTTCCTTCCTTCCTTCCTTCCTTCCTTCCTTCCTTCCTTCCTTCCTTCCTTCCTTCCTTCCTTCCTTCCCTTCCTTCCTTCCTTCCTTCCTTCCTCCTTCCTTCCTTCCTTCCTTCCTTCCTCCTTCCTTCCTTCCTTCCTTCCTTCCTTCCCTCCTTCCTTCCCTCCTTCCCTCCTTCCCTCCTTCCCTCCCTCCTTCCTTCCCTCCTTCCCTCCTTCCCTCCTTCCCTCCTAACTTCCCTCCTTCCCTCCTAACTTCCTAACTTCCTAACTTCCCAACTTCCTTCCTAACTTCCTAGCTTCCTAGCTTCCTAACTTCCTTCCTAACTTCCTAACTTCCTTCCTTCCTTCCTAACTTCCTAACTTCCTTCCAAACTTCCAAACTTCCTTCTTTCCAAACTTCCAAACTTCCAAACTTCCTTCCAAACTTCCAAACTTCCAAACTTCCTTCCAGACTTCCAAACTTCCTTCTGAACTTCCTTCCGAACTTCCTTCCTTCCCAACATAAGCATTTTTATTTTCATAGTAATTTATTGCCCCTGACTTCTTCTATTAAATTCAACAACAATCTAAAGAAATGAGGAATCTCTTTAGCAGTGCCAGCAAACCAGCAAATGGGAATTTTAGAAACTCATCTCCATACGAGAGCTCATAAATTTAAACAACGTAGTCTGATAATGCTTCAATCAACTCCTTTCATCAGCATGTCAATGATTTCGAGCAAATTATACTGTACTACTGCTCAGAGAACAGACAGGAAGTTTACCTGTCTTTTAACAATGGTAATGGTAATTTCTGGGCGTCCTCTCATAGACAACTTTTTCCTTCATTTTTTTGTGTGGAAGATGCAAAGAAAAAAATTTCTGTCAAAGACACAAAGGAAAGTGTGATGAATATCTCCCTACACTCAATTTTGAAAGCTCTGGCTTTTTAAAATCACATTAAGAACCTTGTTTGAAAAGTCTCCTGTTTAATTATTCACTCATATTCCTAGACCAAATATGATTTTGATACACTCAAGGATGAGTAATGGTGCTGGAAAATTGCTTTGATTCCTTTTCTCAATCACCACTACCAATGTTACTAGTCTGCAACCTGGTCATAGCATTGTTATTTTCTTATGGCTTTTTCTTTTTTTGTTTCTTTATTCTTTACATGGAATGCGTGATCAGATAGTATTCTAACAATCATCAGTTGCTACTGGGCTATTTTAATCTCCTTCCAATTCAACGTTTTATAAGGATATCTAATATATAGTTTCCACTTTTGAACACATTCACATTTTGTATCACTGAATAGAAGAATATTTAAAATAAATAAAGTTATTTTCTCATGAGTAAAAGCTTATTGAGAAAGTCTCAATTTTTAAAAGCTTTTACTTTTAATGTTAATTTTTTTGAAATTACACACTCTTCTATCAGTGCCAGTCTATCACACAGTTCTATTTAAAATTACAAAAACTTCCCCTCTCATGAAGTTTATAATTCATTATAAAAATACATCATAATAATGGTAACAAATATTTATCAAATTAGTTACAGTAGTTAGTTACTTGCCATTTTAATTATCAACTTCCCACTTTGCAGATGTTTAGTAATTTATTATTTCTTTGTAGGATTTTTCCAATAATTTTCATTCTAGTATTTCTATAATTTGTTACACCAGCTTCAAGTTTCCATTTGTTTAAATATTATTTTCCTGTATTTTTAAAAAATGAAAATATTATTATTCCTTACTTTCTTTATGAAAAATTTCTGAAGAACTACAGTATATACCATGCAAGATCCATTTTTTTCTTTTTTTTTTTAAATAATTAAGTTTTTCCATTCTGCATTTAAAATCAGAGGAAGATGAAGTCAGAAGACACTCTGACATGCTTAGATAGCTTTAATTCTCTACTGTATTAACTGAGAAAGGACTACTGAGAGCTCTGAAAGAAATTCAGAGACACTAATTTCCTAATGCAGTTATTTCAAGACAACATGTCTTCAAGTGGTTTATTGAAAGCAACAAACTCTTAAATATCATTTTCAAAGTTTTAGGAGTACATATATATATGTATATATATGTAAAAATAGATATATAGATATACTCTTCATTTTCTATGTTATTCAAAAATTCAAAATATTTCTTAAGTATTGCAATAAGGAACAGAAAAAACATATGACAAATCTCCACAATAATTGTGTGAAGAATTTCAAGCATTCGGCCCTTGTAAAATGTATGAAAGAAAGCATTATTAGCTTCTGTATTGCAATATCATGTATGTTTATTCTGTGTTCTTCTTATAGGTTCTTTCTTTGAACTTCCATAAAGAATTTATAATTTTCACTTTATTTCCACTAGCATTAATTATTTTGTGTTTTCCATTTATATAGCTACTAAGGTCACTACAGTTCTAGTAGTCACTAGACTTCTTTACATTCTTGGGTAGATTTTCCTTGAAGAAAGGCACAGCAAAATAAAAATGAAGAAACAAGAAAAGTTATAAAGCAAAAATCTGTTTGCAACATAGAAACTTATGCTCTGAGAAATCAAAGAACAGATTTTTCAAATTGTGTTTATATTTTTAATATTTTGTTTATTTATACTGGGAAAATATGAGTGATGTAAATTATTAGTGTTTTATATTCATAAACTCCTATAGATTCCTAATTGATTTTCTTTTTATTTGATTGTTTTCTGCTTTATCAATGTTAGCATGGCTATGCTGAAGATATTTTCTATTAGACAAGGACTGGCCTTAAACAAAATTTATAACTATGTCTGGCATGTTAAACTTTTAATGGTGTATTTCCATATTTTCATATGAATTAAGCCATCAAGCATGTGTTAAATAGTATATTCTTTCCCCAGTCTTGAACAACATTCTGCCTAACCCAGTCTCTGAAGGCAGTACTCTCCCAGGCCTGCATGAATGCAAATTTGATAGACCAACTGGTTTGGATTTTTTGTATTTTACCTGGCCCTGGCTAGGTTTTTTGTAGGATTTGTGCTGGGGAAAATAATGTGGTTATCACAGAAGTGTAGTCCAAATAAGGGAATGTTCCCCCTCTTTCATTTCTAGACAGCCTTCCTTTACTAGTGCCATACTACCTTTCTAATAGGATGGGGGTTTTTGTGCCTGACACACTCTTTAAAAAAGAAATTGTATCCTGAGAATTAAAAGACTGCAATTACTGTGCTTGCTTAACTGAATGTCTTTTCCTACTGGAAACCCATGTGCTGCTCCTTGCAATCATTAGGGCATAGCAGTAGGTTTTGCTCTCATTCCAAGAGGATCACCACTTTATCCCAACTTGGAAGTGAATCTTGGGAATGTATACTTATATTTTTCCTTTGTGTTTTGTGGTTATGGAAAGGATAAGGATCTCAAGTTAATAAGCCCTCAAGTTTATTTTGGCTTTTATGTTAAAATTTAAATCTGATATGATTTTCATATGAATAATAATGGCTGAAATTTTTGCCTTTGTTGTCAGTTATTTCCAGCCTAATTTGCTGATATTTGCTAATATTGCTGATACACAAAGTATTTTTTTGTTGCTTTTACACTGATGAATTATTTCAGAAGTTTAATTTCACATATATTTTGGTGTAGGTATAAATTCCCACTTTTTTTCTTTTTATGGAAAGGAAGGTCTTTCCTTATTGTATTCTACCTACTGTTAATGGTTCTGTTCATCAGCATTCCGATTAATCAATCCTCCCCCTAGTAACAGTAACAATGATGGTGTTCTCTAAAGCCAATATTTTTATTGAAAAGGAGAATGAGAAAAAATTCAGATTTTATTTATGACACTACTTACTTTGGTGGTCAATATCATTAATGATATCTGAATGTCAAAGTAAATCAAGAAGCAGAAGTGTTTTGGCCTTTGTTCTATTGATTCACACTTAGTTCTATCTATTCACACTACGACTATGAATTTCTCAGTAGAATCTTTGTAAGGAAGCTCTATCAAAAACATTTCTTATAGCAACATCTCATAGTACCTCATCCTCATCTTCTAGGAAAAAAACTTTCACAGCTGAGACACTTTCATTGTTAGGTAAAGGATATCTGGAGCCCTGGAAAATATAGTTGATTCTTTTTTCAAACTATAGAAAGCTAAATGGTCCTTGGACTTTATCTCTGTGGGGGAATAAATCAAACTTGACAATAAAAAACTCTAATGTACTTTACATTTAAATGTAAAAGTGTCCCTGTTGTCTGTTCTAGTTGAAATAGTATGGAAGAAGTCTCAGTATGCATATAGAGAAAATCTTCCATGAAGTATCTTCTGTAACAAATGAAAGTTTTCATGTTAAAGGCCAGTATAATATATTATTATATAGTGCTTTGCCTACTGATCCTGCTGTAAATTTAAGAGTGAAATATTTTTCTTAGCCTGGCTGAGCCCAAAGTAAACTTCAGTCATATTTTTACCTATTAGGACAGACACAGAAGTTATGAGAAAAAGTTTACAATCTGTGAAATGGCTTTTGATTAAGACCAAAGAGAAAAAGGATTTAAAAATAGAAATGTCTACTTCTTGTGTACTCCATTATCAAGCATTAAACACTCTATTATAAAATAGCAATAATTGGCACATGACATGAAGTAAAATGAATAAAAGAAATAAATTCTTTCTCACTTTTTCTCTATGTCTTTTTTTTTAAATCTATCTCTTTATGTTGCTATTTCTGGTTGTTTATTCTATGCAAGATGCTTTAGTCATTTTTTCTCAATTCTTACTTTTGTTTATGATTTGTATGCCGCTTTGAATCATTCACAATATAAACATTTTTAACTCAGTGAAATGCATGTCAGCTGAGAATTTAAAGCTCAAAATATTTTTGGGTTCTTTCGCAATAATTGGTATACATTGATTTGGTTGGATATTTTGAAATACCTTCATTAACTTCAGCAACAGAGAATCACAGAACCAAATAGGTTGGGAAAAGACCTCTGAGATCATTTAGTTCAGCCATGAGCCGTGGTACTAAGTGCCACACCCAATCTTTCCTTAAGCACCTCCACTATGTCCCTAGGCTGCATCTGAAAAGTTCCGCAAGGAACAGTGTAGAATTAATGTTAAATAATAGGAAGCAATGTATCATACTTACACTGTATACACTAGTTTAATTCAAATAGAACATAATTATGGTGAGAGGTTGGTTGCTTCTAACTCCTGATAACTATATCAGATATCAGTGGGTGAATCAATTACTTCCCAAGGCACTGTTACCTGTATTTTTACTTTTTGTCTCTGACCACGGACTTGGCATGAATGGCATGAACACCTGATACCAAGTTGACAGGACAGAACCCAATGTTATGTATAAATATTTGCTGCATAAAGACATGCATTGCTTTATGTATAGCTTAATGTACTGAACAATGTATATATTGTTCAGTATACAATGACTAAACAAAGGAGTAAATATCTTCAGGTTTACTCTTTCTCTTCAACCCTTGATCAAATCTTTGTCCTGCACTTGCCTTTCAGCTGCGTTTCTAGTTCCTCAGTGTTTTGTCATAACTTTTTCATTTGGCAGCTATTTCCAGCTTTGTTTACTACACAAGTCTATGCTTGAAATGCTCATATCATCTTAGGTTGCAACAAATGTACTGGCACATTGCCCCAAGAATACATATTCTCTGTTTGCTGATGCTAAGAAAAGACAACAAACCAAACAGGATTTGACATCTTTGCCGTAGCCATAAAATTTTCTTCTTGACTCTGGTGGACATGCCTGTTGTATTAATTCTTCCTGTTTGCATCAGCTGTCTACAGACAGGCAGGCAGGTACCTGCCTTGTACGTCTCTGAGGGCAAAATGTCAGATGCTTGGCTGTTCTACAGATCATATTTTCACTCCTCTTCTTCTTCAATTCACGTTTTCCTTCATAACTGCTTTCCAGTAACTAGTAAATGGGTAGAGTCAGTGACCTACCTCTAGGACAGATTTGACCTTAATTAGCTCCATTCTGTCTCCCTCTGCTTAGGCCAGCCCAAAACTGTCTTCATCAGCAAATAGTTGCAGTTTCATAGTTCCTGTTCAATATCCAGTCAATATGTTTTTTATGTGTAACATAAAACATCTCCTTACCTTCTGCTATGTATGTTGTATGATCTCCATAAAACCCTGGAAAGGATTAGCACTAGTTCTTTTTTTTTCAGTATTGTAACTTAATATCTATTTTTTTTTTCTAAGACCAACTTCTAGGCCTGTATGGCAAATAATAACATAGGCACAGTTAATTTCTGAGGCTGTCACAGGGTTTATGGTTGCTGTACTGTGATATGTGGCAGTTTGGTAATTCCCATCACGCCAGGCATTTAGCACTCTCAAGAGCAGTGGAGGTGGAGAGCTTTGGATTTGACTGACAGTGCAAGAGGAAATCTAAATACCAAAGTAACAAAATTTCATATATTTTTTATTGACTTGGATATATATTAAAAAAAAGATAACAATACAAGGAGGATATGTGAAACATAAATCAAATGAAAGACAAAACAGTTCTGAAGGGATAGTATTTTACTGATTTTGGCTAGCATGATAAACAACTGACTAATGCCATAACTACAAAATATGAGAAATAATTTAACTTAAACTGAAACCACCGTTTTAAGATTTTTGTTCTAATTTCTGTCATTTTTGCTGCTTGATAATAGGGAAAAGAGGGAAAAAACCCCAAGCAACCGTTTTTCTAAATGTGTCCATATTTTGCAACTTCATCTATCAAAACTGAACTGAAAACCACTTCTGTACAGGAATTATTCTCCTGGGAAAGGAAAATAAATAATAAACAAGCAAAAATAATATTAATAATAAGCATAATGTTTTCTGCAATGGTGATGCAATACAGCTTTGACTCAATGTTTTTATTTGTTTTTTTTTGGTTTTGTTTTCTTGCTTAGTCAGTTTACAAAAAGTATTATTTGAAACATATTTAATTTAAAATTCATTTTAAATTCTCAACAAAAAATACTTTTTTAAGTTGATAAAAATAGCTAAACTCAAGCTTTTAATACTCCAGTGTTTAATGTTTAAGGACTTTAAAAGGCTTCAAAAACAGGCAGGTACATGGCACGTATCAACAAATTCCTAGCCAGTCCTGAGTAGAATATTGCTACCCACAGGTCACAGAATATTTCAGGGGTAACATAAACAACCATAAAAAAGAAAAATCTGCTTTGAGTTGGAGATAAAATAACTTTTTCAAATAAAAAGACCATAAAATACAGAGAACTGAACACTTTAAATGCCACTGGCACAATGCATTCAAATACTCCTTGCCGTAGTCTAAAATCTGTTTTCAAAGAACATGGTAGTTGTATGTCTCATAAAAGCAAAATATATCTACATAAGAGATTATCTTTGAACTAACAGAAACATCCTCCAAACCTAAAACCATTGAATGAGGTCCAGAAAATCCTAAAGAATAAAGAAAAAAAAAAAAAAAAAAAAAAAAAAAAAAAGTTAGCATTGATCTTGTTCCAAGCTATGGTTCAGTTGAGAGAAAGAATTGCAGCAAAAAATCTGCCATCAGTGCCTTAAATGATCCGAGTGTGCCTAACTCCCAAGCAATTGCCTTTCTCTCCCTTGTAACTCCCATTTAAGCTTTTTTTCAATAAGAAAAAGCCAGAGCAATAATAGGGAAATGGAAAAGAAAGACATTGGAGATGTTCCTCAGTGGCTGCAGATATAAACTTGTCTTGCAGGAATAGCAAAGACCATTATGGAAATTACAAGGTAATCAGCTATCCTTGCTAACCTGGAGCAGCAATGTTAGCCTATAGATCTGAAACATTAAATTTAACCTTAGAATGTGACATTTGAAAATAGATACTTATTAAAATGTTAACTGTTTATTACATATATACCTTATTGTTTTGTTTTAAGACTAATCTGACATGCAATACTGGAATCTACACACTTCACTTGAACTTTTCATTAAATATAACTTTGTTTCAACAATTATTTATATGCATAAATTCTGAAATTTTATGATCTAAACCTGTGTTAATTCCTCTAGAAATCTGTTTCTTGGAAACTAATGTTTCCAAGCAAGCATATAGCATCTAGAAACAAAGATGAAAAAAGATCAAATCTCTGTCTCCTCATGTGCTTCCATATACTTAGGTATCTGACTGCACAGGATTTCAGAGGTTAAAAACATATTATGCAAATCCATGCACTTTACATACTTAGCTAAATATCAAATGTAACAGTGTGAATTCAGCTGCAAGCTCAGGAAATTACTGGCTATTTCTGAAGTAAAGAAACCTGTACTAAGAAAAGAATTATCCTCTGTGTTCTCTGTTTATATTGCTATTTTCCTAAGCACTTTCTTCTACTGACTGCAGTTGGAGACACTGAAGTGGGATGGATGGGGCTCTGTCTGGCCCATTTGCTGAGTACCAAAATCCATACAAAGCTGTTCACTTCTGAACACTCTACTAACAGCATGCCATCTTTCTGTGAATAACTTACCATTGTCTTCTAAGAGGGTGAAAAACCCCAAAACACACAGGAGAATATAGAATAAAATTCTCAAAAGATATCTAATGAACTCACAGTTGTTTTAAAAAAGTTCTGTACTTTATATAGTATTCCTGATACTTTATGATTCCCAAGGGAAGAAAACAGAATTAGTCTAGGCAAAGACATTATTAATTAAATAAAAATCATTAAGACCAGCAATTAGCTATAGGTACTATATGACTGATTAAATTACAGAGGGGAATAAAATAGAATTAAGCACTTTGTAGTAAAATGTATATTCTTTGTGATGTTATTTGTTGAGTCTATGGATGAACATATCAAGACCCAGTTTCACTCTCAGAAAGGTTTCAGAATAATACACTTACAAGGGTAAATATTAAAAAAAAAATCAAGAAGGATCATCTTTCTTGCAGTTGCAGAGTCCTCTGTTTAGAGCAGTTCCATTATGTGAAGCTCACTAAAGCTGGTGTGGAATGGCTTGCGCTGAGAAAACATGTATCTGAAGTGTCAAGTGGCCACAGGGAAAAGTTAGTATAGAGGTCAGTCTTCCACTCCTCAGAAAACTTCACCCAAACACTAGAGGAAAATAATAAGTTGCTGTTGAAAAGAAAAATAAGAATTGGTAAAGAAATACAAAACTCTCTTGGTCTTAATGTGGGGGAAACAAAACAAATAAAAAATAAATTAAAAAAAACTCAAAGCAAAACAGTTTTCAACTTAAACTGATTTTACAAAGTTCAACTGCTTCAAAAGTTCGAATTCAAGGACATAGGCATAAAAACACTCTATTAGTTAGTCTTAACAACAACCTTGTATCATCTCTATTATCCAGTATGTTTTTTTAAGTTTCCAAAATCTTGTTTTCCTTTCAATGCTACTTAGATGGTTTGTAAGTTTAAATATCCTCAGTATCCCCTTCTCATGGTAAATATAGACCTAGACCAACTTGAAACAAACTTGACAGTTCCTGCAGGAAGAGCTCTCTGCTGGTAGCTACAGTACCTCCCTACAGGCATCAATCCTACATGTCATCATTGTTATACAAAATTTGAAGGTAATTCTGTTTAGAAGCACTAAGAAAGTCTCTCTTTTTTTTTTTTTTTTGGTTAAGATTAGTATAATAATTATGTTTATGTTTCTAAAGCCATAGGCAGCAAAACTATGTCCCTAGGCATCCTAACAGGAGATGCAGCTTGCATTGGTCAGGTGTGGGAGCTCCATATGTAGGCAGTGATGATGGTCTGATTTTGTTTTATTATATCCTTTTTATGTGTAAAAAATGCTTTGGTGAATAAGTTCTTATAAGGTCCTGAATTTTTTTTGTGTGAAATCTGATGACAGTGGTACCTCTATTTTAAGTATACATAGAGAGAGGGACATAAAACTTTATGTATTTAATAGCTTCAAATATATAAGTTTTCCATATGTGTGTTTTATTTATGGAAAGTTTTATTAAATGTATTATGTTTATAAAATATTTTAGATTTTAATTTGACATGAAATAGGATGTTCTGGGTGATTGGTCTAAGCATGACATATTTTATTTTTTAATAAGTTTGTTTTCATAAGAATATTTCAACTGCATTAATTAATTCTTCCTGACTGCACAAATGATTTAGTCTATTTTACTTCACCATTTTAGAATCATACTATTTGATTATTGCTACATATTATTCCATTCTACTTATATATTTATTTATTGAGCTAAAATAAATCCATAAAATAGCATAGACATTCCAAATTTGGAACAATCACGTATTTATTTTCTCCTTTTGAATAAAAAGTGGCTTGCTGCAATCATTTTAGGTAGCAGGGCAGCTGTTACATATTTTAGGCTCTGTCACTGTTCTCACAATTTATTTGCTTATGTCAAATTAAATTCCATACAAAATTTTCCCTGGTTCTGTTTATGAATAAAAATAAAGTGTTTGAATTATGTCAACAGTGGCTTTCTAAAGCACAGGAAAACTGGCAACAACATTGAAGAAAATAAATTAGTTTGAGTTGAAGCCCAGTTAAGCCTGAAATCTTACCTCAAAGGCAGTTGCATGGACAGTCTGTCTCAACACTGGAAAACCTGGTAGCTATGGAATGAAACTGAAATCTTTTTATTTCTGAAAGCAGTGATCTTACACCAGTGTTTCCAAACAGTATGAGACTTTGGGTTTATGAAAAAAAAAAATTGTAATAATTATGTGCTTTGCTTTGGAGTAATTTCCTACTTAAGACACAAGTATGAAGTTTCTGAAAGCAACTGAAGGAGAACTGGTTTTGTATTCATATGTTATTGTTGTTTAGCATTCTCTTACAATCACAGAATGGAAATTCAGTTCCCAGATGACTCTGTTACTTTGGAACTAGCAAACAGCAATTTGAGATCCAATGTTCTTTAGCCATAACAGTAATTTTCCTCTCGAGAATAATTTCCTGTTAAGTATAAATCTTACCCATTTTTCTGTCTTGAGTAAATATTTGTGTTCATATTTTTACACTGAAATAGAAATTTCCAAAAATAATTTGTGAATCAGAGATTCATGACAGTGTCTGTGACCTTTACTAGTCATCATATCCTTAAACTCTGCTAAGCAAATGTAGTTGGAAAGTAAACTTTATTAATTTTTTCAACACATTCTCCTCCTACTGTATTTAATGTGTCTTATTATAGCATCTTACTGTCTGTGCCTTACTGTGGCCACTCTTAATCACTTTTTTAAATGCTACTACTATGAAAAACATGGTTATTGTTAATTTCATTTTTGTTTTGACTTTTCAAATATATATATATTTCAAATATGTGTATGACACTTCAAATGTGTGTGCAAATATATAGTAACATGCACCACTAGTACATTTATTTTCATTTCAAGTACAAACACACAACATTTAGTAGCATACTTTCTGCAGACATTTTTCTTGTAATTTCTTGGCTCTGACGCTGTCCAGATTTCATGGAATTGCACTCAAATATTCACTAAATCAGAATATTTTTTTTAATGTTAGAGCTGGAGAACCAAGTATTTTGAAAAATAAATCCTATTATGGAAGATACTCTTTGTTTCCAAAAGGAAAGTCATTCAACATTTCTTGAAGTAGACTGAAAATATATGTATAACTCACTGTTCATTTCCAAGAAATTAGATCAGCAGTAACAGATAATTTTAATTTAGTTTCTATACCCTTCTATTATTCAAAGAAGAAAATAGTTTTTTGCAAACCATAATTTTCAAAGGAATTTGAGTCACACTTATTCCTAGGAAAGAAACTATTACTGCCACTTATTTTGGTATTTTTAAATGGCCATCATTTTTAATAACATATATGACAAGATAGACATCAAGTATTGCATTATATAAAATTATTCATATTGTAATTAACTAGTATTATGGTTTTGTTGTTTTTTGGGTTTTTTTTTTTTTTTTTTTTTTTTTTTTTTTTTTTTTTTTTTTTGTTTGTTTGTTTGTTTGTTTTTTTTTTTTTTTTTAGTAAAATAGGCCTCAGGATTTTCAGAATGAGATTTTGGTTATAGTCAGGATTTCCAGGGAAAGACTGCCTGTGTTGGCTGTTACAGTGATTTAGCTGTTCATTTTAAAAATCCTTTATTGCCTATTTCTGCTCAGGATGCACTGCTTTTTCATATAGTAGATGTTAGAGAACATAAAAGTTTTATTTTTTTATAGCCATCTTTTTCGAACACATAAAAGGAATTACTTTTCGTGATTGCCTTTTAAAATGCTATTATACTAATTTTCTAAAACCAAAATCTGTTTTACTCTGTATGTTGCCATGATTTTTCTGAAGCACTTCTTGTTTTTATTTACAAGGATTGGCTTCATCTAATCTTTCTTGATAGTATCATTTTATAATAAACGTAAGCATTAATATATGTTTGGAGTCACTTTCCAGCGCAAATGGTCTGGGATGCTGCTGGGGGAGGGATCAGACTTCTCTCATAAGCTGAGGATGGGACACCTGTCACTTCTTGCATGCCAGTTGCCCTCAGAACAAGTATCTGGCTTTTATATAATTTACCCTTTGTTAGTGCTATTGCAAGTGTTGTGGTTTTCTTCTTCTAGAAACCCTAGCCACACCTTGCTTTCTTTGTGTTCTACCAAAACCCTGAGATGGAGAATCCAGAACCTGTGTAAGTATAAATATACATGCCCTTTACGCCTATATGTATGTAAGTATGTAGAGGATGGTTCACCCAGAGGAAGGATCCAGGCTCTTCCTGGTGGTGCCAGTCAATAGGGCAAGAGGAAACAGAAAGAAACAGATGCACAGGAAGCTCCACAAAATTCCACTTGAACACAAGGAAGAACTTCTGTGGGTGCCCAACAGGTTGCCCAGAGAGGCTGTGGAGTCTCCCTCACTGGACATATTCCAGGACCATCTGGATTCAATTCTGCACCATGTGTTCTAGGAAGACCCTGCTTTAGCAGGGAGCTTGGACCAGATAACTCACCGACATGAATTCAAGAGGACAGATCTCTAAGTATAACACTAGTTTTAATAAAAATAGACAAGAACTGTCTGTGCAATTTTCTCTCCCACATATTTTTGTTCCTTTCTATTGTAGTTTTGAATCAGAAGTCACATTCTCCGTAGGTTTCCAGTGCTGGTGCATAATAATTTCTTTGTATCGGTACCCAGGGATAATAACTGGGACAACCCAGATTTCATGGTTTAAGAGTACAAAGGCTTGAAACATTCCAGTCACATGAAAATTTATTGTGAAGTTTGATGTTTTCTTCAAGTTGTGAAAACGTATTGCTTCCTGAGTTGTGTGTTGTGTGTATGTGCGTGCATATGTCCTAAACTGATACATAAGCAGAGCCTGCTTGTCTAAACTGTGATTTTTTGTTTCTGGAAATTATGAATGTAACAGCCGGCACTGGATAACTGTCCTAAGTCATATTATCAGGAAAAGATGTTATGAGAATTAGAAAAATGATTGCAATGTCTGCTCTGGGGACATTACTGTAAGCAAGCTCTGCCTGTGAGGCCTGAGGTGTATTTCTCCCTGATGCACCTTGTTGATGACTCATTACAAAAAGGGGACAGTTAGTATTTTGCTTATTAGCCTCAAACTGGGTACTATTTAAAAAAATATATAGCCCCTTCTAAGCATAGTTAATTGACTTACAAACATATCATGGTACGGAAACAAATAGCTATTAAATGGAGACTATAATGATCATTAGTTGAAGGAGAGTATTTCTAAATAACTTCCTGATTAGAACAAGTATAAATTCATGGAGATGAGGAGAAATATAGAATAATAGGAAAGAGAACAAATTCTTTTTTTCACTTTAATTAAAGCTCAGCAAAGTGAAGTCAAAGTGTGTCCAGAGTTCAGAATTCTTCTAGGAATCTAAACATTTTACTGAAAAAGATTTGTATTCTCAGGCTAAATGAATGGCATAATTAGCCACAAGACAACAAACTATGAAATGTCACTGAAGAAAAAGAATTCTTTCAAGATTCTGAGGGTGAAGTATTTTTGAAACAGTACATTAATATTTATTTCTCTTCCTCAAATCTTCTTTTGTTGAAGCTGTTGCTTACTGTTTCAAAAATGTGGATTTAACACAGTAGTAGTACTTCCCCTTTTTGTAGAAGATTTCTGTCAAATAAATCATTTTTTACTAAGACTTAATTGGACCTAAGTGGTGATTCCTCTCTGTCATTTTGTACAGTTCTTCCAGAAAGTGGGATGATCTACTCCATAAAAACACAATTACATATGGCTTTACATGAGTTAACAAAACACTTTTTCTTACAGTTTACACTTACAGAATGATGGGAAATGACAACTAGATTAAATATTTTTTACTAAAAATTTCAAGTGGCCAGTTCTGATTCAATTGGCAGGAAACACTGACCTTTTCACCACTGGGCACATCTCAGAAAAGAGTTTTCTGGTTCAACCTTTTTTCTGAGTATGAGAAAAATAAAATATTACTATGTTTTTTCCAGATCTGCTGGAGTACATTCTTGTGTTTTCTTAGATAATCTTCCACTTGTATTTCTACTTGCATTTCAACACAATGCTTTGGTTTATTTTTTTCTGAGTTAATAAAAGGCAGTGTAAAGGCAAACTCTTCCTACTTTGATAATAATTTGTGTGAGAATAATACATATATTGATCTTGCTAATTATATTTTATTCTTTGTCTAAATTTATATTATTAAAGGGTGTGCTATTGCCACATTGCCAAATAATTCCTTTTGAGAGGAAAATAAAATTTATATATAAGCTTAGATTTCTTAACATAAATGACTGTCTTTTGCAGAGCAATTTGAGACTTTTCCTATGCTGAATAAAGATGTTCTAGGGATGTATTTTCTGGAACAGGAACTTTTATCCTGTAGGTTCTTTGAAAGCTACCTCCTAGTCAATTGGAATCTTGGAACAGGAAGAAGAAGAAAAGCAGAAAAAAAAAACCATAAGAAATTGTGCGAACTCATTTTTAGACTCATATTTAGGTATGAGTATGGTATATATCACCATAGATATATTGTTATGATGAAATTCACACTGTTTAACAGCAAAAAAGACATCCTTAATCCTGTGCTTTTCCTTTTACCTAGCCTTCCTAATCTTTATTAATATATTCCTTTCAGTATATTCTGCCAAAATGTTAGAGATTGATTTTTCCAGCTCTTAAAAATATTTGCATTCTTATCTGCTAGAGTCCAATAATAGCAAGAAAGAAATACTCAGTTTTAAATTTCACTATGAAAGTATCTGCAAGTATGAAATCATAATTGAGCATCTTTACTCCTCAGGTTGATCTTCAATTAAAATATTAAAATTTTGGGTTTCCTTTAAATGCACACATACACACACAATTTAAAAAAATCCCCAACAATGAAATTTCCAGTAGCAGAAGAATATTTTCTAAGAAAAAACCCAGATTTTCTTGACTCTAACTTAGGTTATGATATTAATATTGAATCCTACTTTCTTTTTATTTTTGTTGTGCTTTTAAAGGATCTTTAATTATTTAACCTACTGTATAACTTATGTTATAAGATTTACTGCATTTATATTTATGATATATGCTACAGATTTCAGAAATTAATTCAGAGTAGGTTGGACTATTTAGTGTATAAAAGGTGCTAACTCTAAAACACCAGATCTTTGGGCCTGTTTAGTCTCTACCAACATCCACCAAATTTTCTCAGTCCACTCTTCAAAATACACCTAGCTTCCTCACTATAAAGCTACAGTTTAAGAGAATCTGTGCAAACCTACACAGCCTCTGAAGTTCTATCCTGGATTTCTAAATAGAACAGATTTTCTTTTCTACTCTCATTTCTCTTTACTCTTTCCTCCAAAGAACCTTGGCCAGAACACCATGCTGAAGCTGGCTCTGATTTTCAGTACTTCTGCTTCTTTCTATTCATACTTACATGCTGTAAGGAGAAAAAAGATCCAAAGAATGCAAAGCCTATGAATATTCCACATTTAAATGGTTCCCACGAAATATTAGATCAAGGCTGACATATGGTGATTTTCTGTTTTACTGATCTACTTTAACTTTATGAATCTTAACCAATTGTTCTCTTTACTTCATCTGGATTTTGTTTCCACTTTCTAGTCACTGGGACTTTCTGGCAGTCACAAATAAATACATAAACTTTAACTAGAATGCTCCAGGTAGGAATGGTTCTCTATTGATGGATCATGAATAGTGCCTTTAATACTACAAAGCACCACTAAAGGTTTGATGCAGATTTTGTGAGTTTGGCGGAAGGATGAGGGTGAAAAAAAGGTGAATATCATATATATTTTGTGTATTTTTTTAAATATAACTGTTCAACATGAATAATCTTAATATATTGAAAATATGTTTTGACTCCACCTTGCAATCCTGTCTAATGAAGCAGCTTTCAAACTTATTTTGGATGCAGCTTATGCTCAGAGAAAATGAGAAGCAGAAACAAGTAAAAGTGTTTATTGCAGGTACTAGGTTCCTCAGAGAATCCCATCTGATAATTGAAATGTAGCTGGTTTGACTCATCTGGCAAATGGAAGAATCAGCTGATTCTTTTGAACAGTGCCCAATATGCTAGAAGGAGTATTGTTTTTCAAATTTTCTGTTTTCTATTTCATTTTTTCCCTTCACTATCTTGTGTACTTTTTCTTTTTTATTTTAGTCTTTATTTTAATCTTTAATGTCACCAAAGCCAAGTGAAATGCTCTTTAATATTAGTCTTTGTCCAGGAAGGATCAAAAGCTAAACTGCAACAAAAGAAAATATTTTTAATGTATTATTTATATTTCATTCAAAAAATGTGAGGCTGAGATACATTACTTACTGAACAGTGCTAATCTGTGGCAGACTGTTCTTTTCAATAGCACTCAAGCAACTAGTTGAAAATGAAAGATGCTGCACAAAGAGTAGTGCAGACTTTTACTCTCCTAGTCTCCCATGTAAATGTTAATAGACAATTAACATGCTCTGAACAAATGCCAGTTGGCTGAATTTTGCAAACAGGTTTTAAAATACTGAAAGTATAAAGCCTAAGGCATCAGCTTATTTTTAAAGAACCAAATAGATTTCTAAAAAGTTCCTTTTTTTTTATTAGTTGGTTATTAGGAGCATATATGTATTATTTTAAGAAAACAACATTTTCCTAATGAATAGTTGACTTAGGGTTTTTTTCCCCTTAAAATTGTAAGCCTTCATTTCAAGAGTAAATGTCAATGAATCATCAGTTGAGAACTATTGTTCTTCCATGTGATCTATTGCATTTCTGCCTTGTTTTTTTTTTTTTTATAATCCTAGAAAGGGGCGCAATAATGTGACTTCCTTGAAAAAAAATTAAACATACTTGGAAAGAATTTTCAGAACTTTCTATGAAAGAGGTTCTTCAGGTTGCAGGGAGAAGAGAAAAAAACAATGTAGTGTTAGAAAATACGAGCATTCACATATCATATTGAGAATTTTGCCCCAAACCCAATAGCAGAATAGAGAGAAAGAATAAAATGGAATAAAAGAATAGATGGGAAAAAAATTATACTTGCCTTATTTTCAATCACACAGTACATGAGTTTTATCCTCCAAGAGGAATGATGGAATACACATTAAAAAAAAAAATCCACACTTATTTTTTCTCCTTTAGATTTTAATACACCATTCAAGTTTAAGAAGATACAAAACCAAAGTAGACTGAAACTGCCAAATGAGATATTACAGCAGATTTCTTAGAGAGACATTCATAATACAGCAAATACATTACAGTCATATGTATACATATGCTGACAGATAAAATTACTGAGCACCCTAGCAAGCAAGCAGAAAACACCACAGGAGGTGATCCGTACACTGAATGAGTATTCTCCTTTTCCAAAAGAAAATGGAAAACTGAATAATGAATCTCATCTAATGAGCATAACTGACCAAAATTTCTGAAGAAATTGACTTCTGAGACTAAAGGGAAAAAAAAAAATAAGCAACAGCCTTTAGAGAATAAATTTGGATAAAAATTTCAATTTTCTTGAAAAAATTCTTTTTTTCTAATAGAATCCTGGGGAGGGTCTCAAGGGAACAAAATGATGAAATGTAGTAATAGGAAAGCAAACTTACAGGAAGTTGATCTATGTTCTTTAAAGTTCTCAATATTGGTGTATTAGTAAGAAGGTCTGTTGAGTTATTTTTTGTTTCTGCAGCTTTTGTATGGATAAATAAAGGTGTGTTTTTCAGAAAATAGTATTTTCAAACATTTTTAAGCTAAGAAATACAAGGTGACCTAAAACACAAATATCTCCTGATTATATGTAATAACTCACTCTTACAAACTTTCCTTCTGCCTGTATGCAATCCAGCATGAATATAACATATTTTGCTTTATTCCTAATATGCCATTTCTACTGCCCTTCAAGTCCGGCAAAAATGCTCCCAATTATATGAAACCACAATGCTGAAGAAATAGAATGAAGGCTGACTGAAACACTTACTTGTATTATCTCATAATTCATTTTCACCTGAATCCTCATCCTTCACCCCTGAAAATCAAAACAAACAACAGAGAGGCCAATATGATTTTTTTGGTAGTATATACTTTAATGAAAATAAAATAATTAAAGAAAATAATTTTGTAGGATACGATCCCAGAAAGGGATCAACAAAATTCTCCTAGGAATTGGAACATGTCTAGGAATAGCAAGCTACTTTAATACTGCTAAAATATCACCCTAGAGGAAGATTCCTGGTCTTCAATACCCAGTGGGACACAGCAATTCTTGTTCTCATTCTTTAGCCAAAAGCTGTATCTGCCTGGGGAAGAGAGCTATGATCTCATTGCATAGCTTGTGGTCGGGACTTACATGGGGTGCTCTTACTCCACTAAGAGATTTTTCAGTTTTGGTTTTGTTTTTTTTTGTCCAGGTCACAATGTCTGAAACAGTGCATGGCCCCATCAAGGGTAATGTTTTAAACCCTTAAAGCTTAGGAGCTTTACATATCTTCCCTGACATAAGGCATGAAAGTGCATGGCATGAAAAGTACAACATATGCTAAACTGAAGGATGGATGACTTCCTATGTAGGCTGCCATACGTTGTGGGACTGTGTTCAAAGTATCTGTTGGGATTTCTCCATAAACAGAACTCTTCCAAGAACTATTCTACATGAACTGGAACTCCAGAAAAAGGAGTATATGCACAGACTCAGCCACCTGAGGTATAAATGCCCTGGGAACCTGGAAATGAAATTGGGAATTAATTTATTTTTTAATTTTAGAAGTACATATGGACAAGTATCTCAGCTATTACAGCTTTATAAGAGCTAATATGATCCTAGTAACCAGCAGTTCTTCAAGGTCTAAAGCCTGCTAAAACTATTCTGAAACTGATAAGAGTGGAAGGTTCTCTAGAGTCCCAATTGCTAATTTATCTTACTAAAAACAGAGATGACTAAAATAAAGCATATTGAATCAATGTGTATTTCCTACACATATACTACAGAGAAATGTTAAATGGAAAGATTAAACATTGGAACTAGTAAATTATTTTTTCACTTCTAATGACTGTGATCATTATTCTATACCAGGTAGGAGAAAAAAAGCTTTAAATGAAATTTCTACAAACAGATAAGAAATAGATTAAATAGATTAAAATATTAACACCTTCTAAAGTTGAAAATAAATTTAGGCATTGTTGTGTATGAAGATAAAGGAACTCAGACATCAAAGAACATAAGCTAGGACTGAAGATCCCATTCCCCTTGACTCCAGATTTTCATTATTTTAATCCTTGCTCAACATTCTCAACCCTGACTCTTTTGGAAAACAAAGTTTATACTTTTGCATGGAGATTTCTCAAGTAACAAGAATCCTGAATATGTAGAATTGTCTCATTTTTGAATGTGATGAGTAACTCAATATCTAATCCCATACCTGAGTGCTCCCATGATCTAGACATTTTGCCTTATATCTGGAGAACCAGTGGAGAAAGTGACTTCTAACTCAAAATGACAACAAAAGTAAAAAAAAAAAAAAAAAAAAAAAAAAAAAAAAAAAAAATTCACAGATGCTTGGTGTTTCTTTTTATACAAGCTGCATGGTCACTTTCTATAGGTATAGGTCACTACAGCAAGACTGTGATAATGGCATTTGGGTTGCTGCTGCTGAGCCTTTTTTATTCATATTTATCAACTTGCAGTCAAGTTCATTGATTGATTGATTGAAATCACTTTCTGTAACCACTTAGCAGGGATTTAGTCAGGATATCCCAGCTTGAATGAGGATGGCCACCCTCTTGGGCTTGATATGGGGCCTTTAAACTAAGTGTTTTCCTGATGTAGTGTTCTCATGTTTCAGGATAAGAAAGTGTTTCCTTCGCCAGATGTCAAATTAGACTCTCAGCAATTTCAAGTTCAGTGCTCAGCTTTTTTCTAGATATAGAAGATGATATGCTCTTACTGATACCTTCTACTAACTACAATAGGATGAAGCCATGACCTAGTTTGCTGTTAAGAAACAGCCTTGTAATGTGCATTTCCTTTCAACACACAAATTCACGTATTCAGTGTGTGTATTCATGTAAGAGGTCCTGTAACCCTCTGATAGTCAGTTTCTGCTTCTCCATTGCTTATCATGAAAAGCCTAGAAGCTTTCACTCATTTTGTGGGGGGGGGAGCATAAGTATGGGTGGTGAGTTGGAATTGAATAGTAAAGAAGGAATTTTAGCTAATTGCACTAGTGTTGCATCCCGGGTTTGGGTTCAGATTAGAGGTTCTGATATATGTTAGTTAGTCGATTCTGTGTACCCCTGTGCATCCCCCATGTTCCCCCCCTGCGGTGCTCCGCTCCAGGTTACTTAGCATTGGAGCTCACCATGCCAGTCCTGTAACCACCCCCCCGTCCACGCCGGAGAATTCAGTGCCTGTCACCCCGTTCCCGCAACCCCGTTCGCCCCAAAGCCCTGTGTCCGCCCCTGTTGCATCCCCGTTGATTACCCTGGTCCACATCACACCCCTGTAGCCTGGCCCCATTGGGCGAGGGGGCTTCCGGCCCCCTCAACCCATCCCCTATAAAATCCCGTGCACCTCCGGTCCCAGCGCCATTTTGTCCACGCGGTACTAGGGAGCGAGCCGCAGTTCTCCACCGCAGTTCCCCACGGCCATTAAAGCTTTCCAGCCGAATGCAAAGAGAGAGTGGACGTTCCTTCCCTCTTCATCTCTCCCCCCGTGCCGGCAGCAGAACGCAGCCAGCCCCACCCCGGTGCGCGGAACACAGCAATGCCCGGGACAAGCAGCAGCCCCGGGTCCCGCCGAGAAGCAGCGCCATTCCAGGCTCTCCAGAGCTGCCCAGGACTGGGGAAAATGACACAACGCCGCTAGTGGCGCCCAACATAGGGGCCATGGTCAGCGGAGCCGCCAGCGCAGGCGAAGATTCACCACGAAGCACCTGGAAGCTGCGCGGAGAGCCGCTGCCGCCACCTCGGGGCCGCACCACCGACCAGCGAGACTGGGGAAAACAATGCAACGCCACACGCTAGTACTGGGCATTGAAAGGAGAGAGAAAATCAAGAGCAGCTGGTGCAAGACTCTGGTTCCTATCTGTAAAAAAGCAAGAAATATTTGTACCTGAGGGTCTTCTCTATTAACAGTCATCAATGTAGGAAATAAAAGAGATTTCTCTATTCAACTGTAAATTTCTCAAGTATTAAATTAGACATCCTTTTACCTTCTTTCTTAAAATTAACCTACGAACCTTGAACAAAAAGGCTTGAGAGCCCCATTCTTTATGGACTAGATACTCTCCCTAGAGGGTACAACTACAGATCCTCATCCGTTTCGACAAAGAAACAACTACAGTTAGTGTTTACAACATTCTGAATGAGTGCTCTTATCCTCTAAAGACACCTCTCACCATGGTATTTTGAAAGAAAGCTGGACTTTCTACCTCTTGCTAAAGGAAGTCAAGATTCCAGAATCCAAATGAGGTTTCTAAATCCTCAGTGACACACCAGATCCTCAAACACATTATAAAGTGAGGCATTACTTTCATCAAGAAAAAGAGAATTCATTTATGCCAAATCCTTCCCCAGAGGAGTTGTGCACAGCAGGCTGTGTTGTGATGTATTTTATATCTGCAGTTCTTTCTAAGACAGGTACAGCTATCACAGGTTGTAATGGGAATATTAAGAAATAATTGCAAAAAAGCAAGCAAACAAAAGCAAACTTGCAGCGACAATAAAACTCTTTGACAGAGATTGCAGAGGAGAAAAGTCATACCAGTATTATCTGATCTAGGGAGTCAGGTGTCTGCTTTGGGAATATGGATTTCATAACCAAAGCCAGTTAGAATTGTCAGTATTTGGCTGGTTAAGGTGAATTAAACCTATTTTATGATTTAAACAATAAGTTTCACATAGATTTTGCTTCTGTGTACTTAGTATATTTTAAATGGCTTAATGGGTTTACTTAAATGGCTTAATGGGTTTAGAGTCACTTAGACCTTACAATATATCAGTAAGTTCTTTCAGAAATTTTGGATCTGTTTCTAGAAAGCATTTGAAAACCTTCAGTAAATTGAATAAGTAAAGGAAGTCAGGAGGCTTTAATGTGTACCTAAAATTAAGATTCTAAATCTGTACTATGCTGCCCTGTACTAGGGCAGTTAAACAGCTTGATTTTTTAAGTACTGGAACCTCAGAATTCTTTTGGATAACAACAGAATGATCGTATGTTTTCTTCTGGGCAAAAGTAAAGTTCTGCAAATAATTGCACCATGGCTTTGCTGTAAACAGTACTATACTGCCTGTTGAGAAGCATATGTTCAACACAGTGCAGAGTTCTATTAATGCAGAAACAATGTCAAAGATTTGGCTGCTTCCCAGAATTAGCTGACAACATTGTCTGGGCTCTGTGCATTTCATAGAGTCTCTCCACCCTCTAAGGAATTTGAGATTTGAAGTGATATGAGAGAAGGAGCTACTGCAAATCTCAATATCCATCTTCCCAACAATAAGGCAAAAACAAATGTAATCTTGTAATTTTACATCTGGTAAAATACCTTTTTTTTTTTAATGAAGTGGCACAGAAAGATATGACATGTTGACATTTAAGTTAACTTGCAAGCTCAGGTTTTTGGCATCAGCCACTGTCAGATGAAATGATTTCTACTGCTGTAGCTGTCTGCAGCTAGATTTATCTTTCCATTTTGCAGGTATCATCTTTTCTATTTATTTTGTTTAATTGTATCTTGCAGGACATGGCAGTCTCAGCTTTTCCTACTGTAAATATTTTTTTTGGAAAATGCATAAACATTAGATAAACATATAGAAGGCAGATTTTGTTTTTCTGGATGTTTTTCACCTTTTTTTTTTTTTTTTTTTCCCTTTATACACTACAGTTTCAGAGTCTCAGCTTTTCTTTCCCAGAAAAGCAGCTGATGTCTTTCACAAAGGAAAACTACATGTCTTTAACTCTCTAATGAGAGACTTTGGCACATATCACAGTTTAGAAATATTCACTGATAGTAAACCATAGGCTAAAGGATAGTGTAAACCTTTTGCATTCCCTTGCTGTTGAATGTTTGGAACTGTTATAATGCAAAACTTTTAATCTTACTTTTTTATTTACCCTGATGTATTAAAAAACTAGCAAAATGGAACCTAAAAGCATTTTTTATGCCAGTTTTTCTACCAGGAAACAAATGATTCTTCATTGCTATCTCTAAAATAATGACCTAGTGAAAACTTTTGTCTAGTTAGCTCTTTAAGGGCAAACAAGATATTCTGTTGTGATAGTGCTTAGAACTTAATTGAAGCTAGAGGCAACTCTTTTGGTTAGGAAGAAACCCTTTGTTTAGGATGAAACCCACAAAAATACTATCTAAATCTACACACTTCTTGTGAGAAATTCAGTGTATCTATTCAATTTGATACAATAAGGAGTTTCCCTACACCATGGTTTAACTCCAACTGGCAATTAAGTACCATACAGACATGCATTCATTCATTGGTGGAATGGTGAGCAGAATCTGAGAAATGTAAAATCCAGGGCCTGAGATAAGAACATTTTAATAATTGAAATGAAGTACTACTCCTACTAGTAAAAATAGTTCTAATTAAAATTGATATAACAAAAAGAGGGAGATAAATAAAACTCAAGCTAAAAAAAAACAAAACCAAAACAAAGTGATGCACTATACCATTGCTTATCACCCACTGACTGATGCCTGGCCTGTCCCCAAGCAGCAATCAGTGGCTTTTGCTCATCTGCCCCATTTTTTACACTGAGCATGACATTCAGACAAAGGAGTCTGGAATACTCCTTTGGCCAATTTGGATCAGCTGTCCTGGCCATGCTCTATCTCGGCTTCTTGTGCACTTCATCACTGACAGCATGTGGCACTGAAAAAACCTTGATTTAATGTGAGCTTGTTACTACTTAGTAACAACCAAAACATATCAGCACTAATCTCATACGAATCCAAAACAAAGCACCAGTTATTAAGCAGAAAATTAACTCTATTTCAGCCAAAACCAAATGAGAATTTTTTTTTCCAACTAAAGATGTTCTGCTTGGCTTTTTGTTGCAATGTGAATGGTTGAAATGTGTTATAGCCTTTCTCTAACCTGCATTTATGCCAAACATTTTGGCTGGTATGAAAATAATAAAGAAGGATACTCACTTTAGATAGGACTACCTTGCCAACCAATATAGCTGCAGCAGAATGCCATCCTAGGAAGAGCCACGAGGTATGGAACAATGTTGTGAAAAATCAGCTCAATGCCTGTGGCTTAAGCAGCATCTTTTCCTCTTGTGACAGTATCTGGATGTCAACTAATGTACTCAGTCATGTATCTTGTATGATAAAAGCCTGTGCTATAAGCCTAAGGCATTATCCTTATAGGATATGGTGGAGATTTTTCTGATCATGTTTTTCTTTTTTAAAACTAATAAGTTAAATTACATTTATACCAGAGGATATTATTTACATCAGAACTGGTTCCCAGCTTCTGGAACAGCCAGGTGTTTTGTAAGTACCACAACTCCCTTAGGTTCTGCCTTCCATGAGGCAGAAGCAGCAACAGGCTGGTCTAAGTGGTTAATTTTGTTAATCCCTAAGAGGGATTTTGTTAGGGCAGACATTCCTTCACCATTCCTTCCAGTGTGATAGAAGAAGTAGTAACCTCTCTCTCTCTCTCTGGGGAGGTTTATTAGCAGATGTAGAACAGGCCATTTGACTCTTTGCACAGTACTTCTTCCTTAACAGAGATATTCCTTTCTGTGGGGAAAAGACAGATGGGGAAGATTCCTATGGGTTTATGTCAGCTCACGATGCTACACTTGCATCACTCCAACTCAGGCTTCAAAGGAAGCACTCGAAATTCAGAAATACTGGATGTTATATTCATTACACTGACTGAATAAGCCCCTTTGGGTGCAAGTACAATATGAACTTTCTATTGACATCATTCAGTAGGATATTTTTTTATTGGAACACATGAATTATGAGAGTACCTGAGAGGGGATACCAATATAGACTGAATGGAGACTGCAGAAGCAAAGATGAAATTGCATTTCCTGTCTCTCTGTTTACCTACAAATCAAAAGTAATGTTTTTTCAACCAGCTTTTTGTGGGTTTCTGTTTTTTTTGCTTGGTTTCGTTTTTTTGTTTTGTTTTTGTTTTTTTTGTTTTGTTTTGTTTTGTTGGGTTTTTTTTGTTTTTTTTTTTTTTTTTTTAATCTGGTGTAGATGTATGTTTCAAAAAAGCAGGTCATAACACCTAAGGGACAAAGTAGTGGAATGAAAAATACCAAATACTATTGCTTTGATTTCAAAAATGTATTTGACCATAATTTGAAAACCTATCAGTGCTGACTGTTGTTTCTGTTCATTTTATTTTTATTATAAGCTTTGGGAAATGAATTACAAAGTAACAGGACCTGTTAAGTAACAAAGATATATTGTACATTGTGTATATTATAATATCATAGGACACAAAATATAATTCCTTGTAAAATCTGAATTTAGCATACTACTGGACAGTATAGACACAAGTTAAAAACTAAACAGAAAGCACAGAGGAATTGGAAGGAAATGCGTCTGGTCTTCAGCCCAGAAACCAATCATAGTTGAATATACAACTGCAAATATATTCTAAAAACTTGAGCAAGTCTGAGAAAATTAAAACAATAATATCTGACTTTTAGAAGACTCATCATGAGGCCCAACATCCAAAATATTCTAACAACCTCAATTTTATGACCGAAATAGCAAATAGATACTTCATTCTCACCTATTATTGGAAAAGGAAATTTAAAAAAATAAAAACAACCAAAAACCGAAAACCAAACAAAAAAAACAAACAGCAAAAAAAACCACAACAAAAAAAAAAACAAACCAAAAACATCTCTCAAACAAAAAAACCCAAACAAAAACCAATAAACAGAGAAACTAGATGAGATTCTGTTTGTTTAGTTCCACTAGCATATGTACCGACCACTGACAAAGGGCAGCAAGGAAATGATAATGATATGTTTGTACTGAAGGCTTCCTCTGTTTGGATCTGGATCAAAGTAAAATAGCTGACAGCTTCCCTTGGCTTGTCAGACCATAATAGCAGCTTACAGAAACAAAGCCTTGCTTGAAAAGAGACTTGGAATCACAGCAGAGAAAGCTTCTGTGTAAAACAGAGATGAAGTGAACCTAGGAAAGTTGGGAGACTCCACAATATGTAATGCAGTGTTTGAATTTCAAGCTTCATTACTAGTATCTCTGAATTCAAAATAGTTCAGCCTCTGAGGAGCTCTGAGCTCTGTCAACTCATTTTTAAAAACGTTTTCTGATTGATATGAAGGAAGCTTGTTTCATATTCATGGAAAGCCTTTTAAGAAACACAAAAGAAAACAAATAAAGAGAATAAGCACACATTCAAGCACTGTCATAGGCCCTAACACTGACTACAGTCAAGGGACATTGCCCAGTTTCCACTGCTGTTCAGATATTATTCTTTTTGCTCAGATCATCTTCTCTGATCAATTATTAAAACATTAGTTAATTATTAAACAATAGTTAATCAAATATTAAGTATCTGGACATTTTTGAACCCATTGTTATCAGCTGAATTTACATACAAATCTAAATATCATTGAATCTTTTGCCTAATAGGAATGGCTACTGTTAAGTCTGTATTAGGGAATAGTTCCTGGTGGCAGAGATTCCCAAATCACGACAGCCACAGGGTCAGTGAAGACAGACAGCTCAGTTGTGAAAGTTGAAAAAGCCTTATTTGCATGGCCCTATAAACCACAGCCTTAGAAATCCCACCATCTTGCTACTACTCCAAGCTTTCACTTTTGCAGCTACTACAGGAAAGGTCAGAAATCCCTGCTGTCATGATGCAGGCATGGCCTCAAAAATGTGGCAGGAGGGGGAAAGACAGGTCCTGAGCCACATATAACTACAGAGGAAAAAAATTGCACAGATTTACCTCCAGAAATGAAAGGGAAGTTACTACAGTCTCTGGAAAGTGAGAATGTAAAGCTCTATGTAATAATTAAGGATTATGTAAGATTAAAATTAATTTTTTTAAAAAAGCATCAAAGCATTATGAAATGGTGTTCCTAAGATGCAATGTTATATTGAATGTTATATCTGCAAATAAATGTAGTTTTTTTACTACCAAATTATAAAAACCCCCAAAATATACTGTTCTTTTCATTTATCAAGGAAACATTAAGCCTCTTGATCCTACCCACCATCACGTAGGATTCAAAATCTATGTAATTTCAAAAAACTTTTGTGATGACTGTAAGGCTAAATTTTGGAAAAATAATCATGTTAGCTTTTTACCTAAGAAAGCTGAAATTACAAATTGACAAGATCACTTGATGTGAGGAATAGTGTCTCTGACAAATGTTTATCAGATTGGTAATTTTGTGACAGTGAATACTGCTTTGCCTTCCTTTCCATTTGATATAACTTCCTGATAGTGGACTTTGTGACCCCAGAGCTCTGAGTAAAGACTGCAGCTTGATATTCGTCCATTCAATCAAGAAAACTATAATTGATTTTCATATTACAGGATGTGTTTGCAGGATAGACAACTGAAAAAAAGTAATTGGGAGAGATATGTTGATGGATTTTTCTTGTTTGTCTTCACAGGTGACTTAATTTTGTTAATGAGTTGATGAATTTTAGCTTTTTGAATTATTTCTACATACATAAAAGGACTAGATGGTTTATTACAAAAAAATCAAGAGTAGATTTTGACTTTTTTTCCCACTTTTTCTCAGAGTGAGCAGGAAGAAAAAAGTTTTACAGTCTTTATGTGACAACAAAAATGAGTTTCAAAATTTATCTATGTAATTGCCTTCCTACCATTTTAAATATTTGCTGCCACAAGAAGTAGCACTGATAAAGAGACAGTATATATTTTGCTTTGGATAAATATTTCATAATAAAAACATAACAAGGTGGGGGGTTTTGTTATTATAATTCATTTTTATACAAGTGACCTATCAGTAACGACCTTGACTCTGGATCATTTATTAGAAAATAAACAAATAGATGGAATAAATGACTTGTGGAAAAGACTTGGGCTATGAACTCTCCCAGATGGTCATTAATTCCCCAGAAATGCTACAGACTCTGATCATTAAGACATAATTAATGTATTAATACAGTGTCTAAATGCTGAACTGCATTTTCCTTTTGTTTAATTAACCTTTTGGAAATAGTTTACTAATGAAAAAGGGCGATATCTGTTTGCCATGGAGATGCCACATTATTTTTTTTATTCACAGCAAACACAAATAAATTATGGAAAGCTCTTCATGTGTTTGTACATTTCACACTTCACACTGCTGAGAGCTGTTGACTATTGGAAATGAAGGGCAAGGGCATGATTAGAAAGACTCATTATGCACTGGTTCAATACTTTGGTGCTATTCTTCATGAATCTGCTTAGCACTCAGAGCAGACTATGAATTCTCAGCAGGGCAGGCAAAATTGAATTTTGCTGTTCTGTCACAGGGAAGCTAAAGGGCAGAGGAAAAGGGCAAAGCTAAGATGATTGATCTGGGAAAAGATCCTTGGTTGCCCAGACTTCCTTTTCCTGTAGCTGCTTAGGAATGCATTTATAGGGATGTGTCACAGACAATGCCAGTGATTGCCATACGTATGAGTGGGGAATACTCCTGCTGGTTTGGCTGCCTGACTACACAAAGTGAGTGCTCCTGACATGCCAGGACATTTGATTCCTCAATGGCAACATCAGGAGCAAGGCTGGTTTTCCAGAGTTCTTGAAGAAACTAAGATATACAGTCAACAAGAATTGTCATAAACCTTCATTTCCTACCAGCACTGCCAACATGACGTAGTGCTAGTCATTTGGAACATACATCTGATCTTGCAATTTCTAAAGCTGATTAAAGGTTGTAGACATTTATCTTCAACTGGGGAATTCCTGATTCCCCTGTTAGCAAGATTCTGAAAACTTGATGTTTATGTCTGACTCATAACCAATTAACCACACAATGGATGCCTAAAGACGCCTCATTTATAGATACCTATTAATATTTATTTTTCTTAAGGAATATGGTACAAAATGTTTGTATTTTAAAAGTATTCTATGTAGTATTTCTATGTATCTCTAGGTATTCTCACAGCTTTTAAATTAATAACTTGATTGGATTTTGAGCATCCATCTGCCTCTCAAACACACATATTTAAATATAAATGTGATGCACTATTTTGGCATAAACTATTTCAATTTTAACAGTTACTATGTACTAAGTAAAAGCTTCCCCTTTCTTGTTTAAAAATCAGTTGATCAACCAATCAACCACATCTTGAGACATAAATTCTCAGCTATGAGTTATTTCTGTTATATCAAGTAAAGTTTTTCCAAGCAGGTCCCAAAGTTTTAGAAAGAAAATTTTTGTTTTAAAAAGCATTGATAAACAGGTAAGTTTATGCTTATCATCTTCCTTTCATTCAGGAGTATAAATTCAATCAAAAATTCTGAAAATGTTGCTTTGTCAGATATGTATTTACTTTAGAACAAAGGACAAAGTATTCAACCAGGTTAATGGAAGACATGGAAGAAAGATAATTTAATGCTTAGTTTAGCATTTTATCTAATTTATCATGCAATTTTCAGTTTTGTTCTCCCAGTTTATGAAATAATTTATTAAATACAGTTCCTTAACTTGCACCTATAGGAGCAAAAAATTAGACAGGATCTTGATAATGCATAACAAGTACAGTAGAACATATGTTATGGTCACTTACAACTGTAACTTCACAACAGTCTGAAATAAATTACTTATTCTACCATTAGATGTTGTGAGATAGAAACCAATCCCCTTAAAATGAGCAAAAGTTGGTCTATAATTGGTTTGGAAGACGTTTTGGGGGGAAGTGTTGGGGTTTTTTTGGTTTATTTTTTTTTCCTTGTGTTTTCCACATTTTAAAAAGCAAAATATAGCCAAGTAAAAATCAATTACATTCCAGTTTTATTCCTACAGTTATTGAAGCTGGAGGACCCTAAAGTAATATGCAATATGGAAAAAGAATAGTGGCGAAAAATTCAAATTAATTCATTACACTAAAACAGTCACCTCTCCATTGCATTTAACTGTTGTCAGCTTACAGTTTCTATAAAACTCTATCTGCACTTTTTCACAATCACTGAACTTAAACATCTGCACTAAAAGGTGTCTGTAGGAGGAGTCTGCCTCAGGCTGAGTATTTTGGGTGAATTTTGAGCTAAAATAGCCTATTTTCTTTAAAAGAAAAAAAAAAAGTTGATGCTAAAAAGTCCATTACAAAACTCTACCATTTCCTTTCTTTTGAACAAAGAAAAGGAATTCACCAGGGCTGAGACAGTGCTCTCTGTCTAGTATGATTATTGTGTCCTTTCATATGGGAATTAAAAGGTTGGACTAAGCTTACAGGGGTCACGGGAAAACAAGAGCAAAAGAATGATTGCAAAAAATGGATTTTTCATATATTAAGTTGAAACTGCATAGCACTTACCTTCTGTAATAAGAAGAGTGAAGACAGAAGTTTGTCTGGAATGCCAAATAAAAATCAAGACTACAAACACAGAGCTTCTGCCTTCTGCTTAACCTGCACTTCCCCCTGCTGATGTCCTGCTGAGGAGGAGGAAGTAGAATGCAAATAAATTAATAGCCTGGAGGGAAAGAGGGAAAGTGGGAGAGTGCAAGGTCAAGAAACAAAAAGCAGATGTTATGATGTTGGAAAATAGGACCCTTGAGGAATAGAAGACAACAGGGCTAGGTAAGAGCTATGAAATTGGAATAAAAACTACTTTATCTCCACACCATGCCAAAGTATGTTTTTTTCTCTTTAGTGCCAGGGGTAGAGGGAGAAGAAAAGAACAAACTCATTCCATGCAAGAGGAAACCTTAAAATACATTAATTGTAAAATAGAACATTTTGTCAGCATCTGATACTTTTTTCCTCATGCTTGTTAATGCCATTATTTTGTTCTTTTGTTTATTGTTGTCTGAATGCAGATCCTAACCTTTAGAATGACAGCTCTGAGATACCCTCTCCCAAGAGTCCAGCATTATGGGGAACATTTCAGACATCTATTACCAAATGAATAAACAAGACTGGGAAATTTCTAAAGAAACAATAGAGTAATTAGTTTGACAGAGAAAACATATGGCAGGAATAAAGTATGAAAATCTGTGCGTAGCAGTTTATATCTTGGTGAAGTAATTAAAAAAAAAATATATATATAGTGACCACTCTTTTATTGTTGATTTTGTTGTCTTTAAAGTGATTATTATAGTCTCTTCATTTTGATGTATGACCATATCTTATCTGGGATACTTCAGAAGTCATTTTGGAACAGCAGGGCACATTTGGTTCTAGAGTAAAATATAGGGGGAAATTTTGATATAGATATTTGGACATATCTTTCCAGAAAGCAGTTGTGTGCAAAAATAATTATAAAATTGCTGCAATTTCTTCAATAGCTGCTTGCAGATTTGCTATGAAGGATAGAGAAATGTTATCTCTCAAGAGTATCCATCTTCAGGAAGAAAGGAACTTGGCTTTGTGCTCTGATCTCCACACATTACAAATCCTCTGGAAATTCACTCCTTATTTCAATAATAGACTGAATTGGATTAATTTTGATGTTAAATTAGAATGCTTTAAAGTCCACTACAAAACTGCAGTGTAGTTAATAAATGCTTACTAAGACAAAGCTACAGCTACACCAAAGCCTCTGTGTAAGTGGAAACAAGCTCCACTTCAGGAAAGCCATTGCAATTCACTTTTAAAACATCATAGCAAACTCTCTGCTTCTGCCCTTTGGTTGGAATTTCAGAATAAAAAATACAGAAGTGGTCTTCAGAGAGCTGACTGGACAAGTCAATGTAATGAACAACAATATTTTGTTGATTACTTGAGGTTCGGATGTTTCCTGTTTCAGAAGAATATGCTACTTTACTTTTCTTTCTCTCAGTGGTACTCCACTTGAAAAGCAGAGAAAACTGCCTATGAAGAAGGCTGATGATTTCACTTTTGGTTTGGTGGTTTGGTTGTTTCTTCTTTTTTTCAGGTTTTTTTTTTTTTTTGTTTTGTTTTGGTTTTTTTTTTTTTTTAATTTTTATTTCACATATACTGAGAAAACTATGATTTACCCTTGCTTCTCAAATTGAGCCAAAAAAAATCCACAGGTAATGAAGATTTGCCACCTACACTCTTGTGAACAAAAATGCCCTATATTTAAAGCAATCAAATTATACAGTTAACTGCACACAGCTTTCTTTGTATATGTTATAACTGATTTTTACTGTAGTCTCTCCTACAATTCAGCATTTTTATTAAAGAATTCTTTCCAACATTTTTATCCTCTTTTTTTCCTGCCTATTTCTCATATGGGTTTATAGAGCTGTCACTGAAAGGTACTTAGCAAATCTCACAGCCCCAAATAAAGCTGTGTTTGAAAATAATAATGATGATGGTCACACATTACATCACCACAATTTTATTTCTTTTTACTGCAGTCTCATGTTATTGTTAGGATGAAAACAAACTGCTTTTATGGCAGGATATTTCTCTTAGTATTCCATTTTTAAAATAAATTTGCTGCAGCATGTCAAGAAAACCTTTAAATTATTGCAGTCTGTATGACTGAGGTACTGCATTATTTTACCAAATCTCTGATGCTACAGAAATCCCACTGCTATAGACTAGCTTGTATCTTTACACACATTTTGAATCTTTTATGTTTTTTCTAAAAGGATGTTGTACATCTCAAATGGTAATATCACAAGATCGAAATAGACATTGATTTGTTTCACTGTTAATGACCAAGGAGTTAATTTAACATCTGAGAAGTAGACAATAAATTTTTCTTGATTTCAGATTCCAGATAGTGCCAGACTGGGAACCAGATATTGGATTAATCTCCATCTAAACCCACATATCTAAACCAGTAACCTTTATCTCAGCTTGTTACCTAGGCATCTTCAACAGATCAAAAGAGGTGTTTATTGTATACTGTTTAACATATTCTAAGATAGATGACTTAGGAGACATATCTATCAGCACCCTTTCCTATTTGTGTTTTTTGTTCCTTTTTTAGAGCAGGCTTTCAGACACAGAAAGGAATTTTAATACATCGAAGTTTGAGGAAAGCTTTCCAGTTTAAAACAAAAGCTAAATTTGCTTTGAAATATTAAAATTGTTTAATGTTTGACATGATTAAATATGTAACTTTTGATAATTTTCTTTTTCTGACTAAGGTTCTACGCTTTATATTTTGACGGCATGTCTTTTGATTTTTTGATATTTTTAGTAATAAGTGTTTGGATTCTGGAAATAATACATATTTTATTTAATTTGTCCTCTTTGATGTTCTCAGGCAACCTAATGTGTTGAAGCCTAAAAAAAAAGGCTTATTCTGTGGCAGAACAAAGATAGAAAAAGTGCTTGAAGAGGTTTGTACTATTTTCTACTATATTCAAAGTACTCATGCTAATTTAACAGCAGACTGAAATATTTTATTTTCTTATTCATTAGGTTGCTAAGGAATCAGAGGTTAAGAGAAGGCTGGGCACCTTGCTCCTGACGAGTGAACTGCCAAGGGGATGAAGAATATAAGTGCTAAGATGACTAGAAATTTGCTCACTTATTGTCACAGTTTCAAAATATTTGGTATGTTACCTCAAACATTTCAATTCCACCAATGAATGATATCAATAAATCATTTACTTCTACAGAGAAATGTCAGGAAAATTTTGAACAATTCTCAGTAATTTCTTTGCAACTCTAGGCAGCAGCAGTGCCTATCTGTCATGAGCCTAATGAGCTCTGGGCTGTAGTAGCTGGGACTTGGATAGTTTTCTGGGCATATTGCAAAACAATGTGGATTTGTGAGGAAGAAGGAAGATTATAGTGTCTTCCTGGCTGCCAGAGGTAATTCCATGTTTGTGGGAGAGGCATAGTTCAGCAGATGCAATTGAACTCATCTTGGTTTTTGACAGGCCTTGTCTGTATATTTGTTTGCTTGCTGCTCTTATGATTGTTAATATATTACAAATGATCCGAAGATAGATTTTTTGTGCAATAGAAAAGCAAAGGGGGAAAAAATATTTGGAACTGAGGGCTCCATTCTTGTTGACAATTAGATAGAAATCTATCAACTGGCATGTCTTCTGGAAATGAAAAAATGTTGGAAATGTGCTAACTGCTGAATTTTTCTTTGAAGTATTTTGATGGCAAGTATCTCAGGTTAAATGGATGAATATTTTTTGTTCTTACATTTATTGCTTTTCAGTAGTGCTATTTAGAAAGCACTTGAGTGCATTTATCTTTCTGTAAATACTGGGTCCTGTGAGTCAAAATATTACTGTGCCAAGGATACCTATTGTATGTATTATGAAAAAAAAAATTGTCAGTTGGCATACACCACCCCCATATAGAAGTTTGTCACTTCATAAAGCCCCCTAAACAAAACAAAGTCTTTATGCAACAAATTGTTGAAGTTATATTCCCCTCATAATGGTTACTAAGGTGGGATTCTGAATAAGCCCAAGACAGATCAATGAATCACTAGTATTGTCAAGGCCAACATCAGGCATTGGAAGTAGAGGCCGTTGCTTACACAGTAAAACTGAAATGGGCAGGAAAATATCCATAGTTTAATGTTCTTCTTTAAGTAGGTCTTTAATTACGTTCTTCCTATAGCTATGCTACATGTCTGGAAAGACATTTTGGTTGGCTAATATAAGATCAGTGTGTATGAGCTAGGAGTAACTGCTATGCAGAAGCAGGGCAGGAGAAAAGAGGCAGTAAGACTGACACGAAACTCTGTTGTCACATTTCAGCCCTACTTCTTCTCCCTGAGTCTTCTTTTACTGCCAGACTTGCATCCCCACACTTAGAAGTGCCAAAATTATTTTTTGTCTTATGTTCCTGAGAGGTCTTGAGCTGCTTCCCAAACCAGTTATATTGGCAGAAGAGAAAGCAATTCAATTGCCTATTACCTTTATAAATGTCCACTGTATTTTCCCACTTTTCTAGAAGAATGAATGTTGTAAAGAAAGTCTGATATGATGAAAAATTCATATTTTAAGACCTTTGAATTTCTCTTGATAGTTCTTTTAGCATCAAATTTGACAATATCTTTTGAGAAGTATATCTGGTCTTAATTAAAGACTTCAATTACACCTAATCCATCATATACTTTGAAAAACTCTTTCAGTCATAATTACAAACACTGTTAATAATGTAAAACTCATATATCATTAAAGTTCAAGCTTCAGGTTTCACTTATGTGATCATTTCATTCCTCTTGCTATTAATACATAAATCCTCCAGTGTGAGCTCTCTGTGTAGGGATCTATAGACTGATTAACTTGCATCCTAACTTTATCCTCCCAAATTTAAATAAGAGTCTTCTCTTTACTATAGGTCAGCTAAGAACCATCCACTGCCCTGAAGTAATATTCAGGCAAATTTTTGATGTATCAGCTTAGATCCCAGGAGGAAGAGCCTCATTTATAGAGCATGTTATCTATTCCAGTTAGCTAGGCTTGTTAAAACTGGCTTGGGTACCTGTGTGCAGAGGTGCACAGCGTTATGTAGACATAATCGGCCTCTCTGGCAGGATTAACAAGTTAATTAACAAAAAATAACAAAGGTACTTAGAATAACAGATGGAAATGATACATTAAAACAAACCTACAGGCCAAAATACATTAGCAGGGAAAATGGCAATAAAAGTGGAAACTTCCTAAAATTTAGTGTTTGAATGATCTGGGTGAAATCCAAAGGAATTTAATGCAAATCCTGTGTTCTAGGTTGTGAGAGTCACTGTGCTGTCTGTAATCCAGCCTAAATCACTGGTATATGTACTGGTATATTGGTATGATGTTAATATTTCTGCACTACTTTCCTAACATGACTCAAAGAAGCCCAGTTATAATCTACTTAACATTTAGCAAAACAAACGTTAAAATTGAGTGGTAACTCTAAGAACTTGAGAATGTAATTTTTACAATACAATAGAAAAGTATTTGCAACAATGAGCTCTTACTTCAAAGATTTGATAGTATATATTTTCAACATTTTTACATGCCTGACATTCAAATTTTTCATGTTCCCTTGAATGATTAAAAATATTTAGCATTCTAGACCTCTCCTTTTACAGAGAAAAACATCAGAATTATGAGTGGAAGGATTCAACCAAGTTACAAAATTGTTTACCTTAAAGTAATCTCCAAAGATGTGTTCTTTACTACTACCTACCTTCAGATATGTTATTTTCTATGCCAGGTGAACTAAACTGAGGGAGATTTTCTAGCTGAAAACTAGTAGTAATTTTGTCAGGTAAGAGTTTTGCAAAACCAGTCCCCTTACCTGGTTCATCACAGCTATGTAATCCTTGGAAAAGGTGGAGATGGGAATAGTCAGCCAGGTATGACAAGAGTGGCAGATCACCTCATCAATGTTAAAATTCTTGTAGAAACACACTTTTCCATTAAGTAGTACTTCATAGTAATTTTATTAAACCTCATAGGACTGTGTAAAGTAAGATACCCAACTGAAGTGGATGAATGTGGCCGCTATTGACATAAAATTACTTAGGATGTTTAGGCAGAACGGGTTAAGTATAATTTGAATTCAGGGTGCTGTGCTGCAAACCGAGACACCCCATTTTAACCTAAGCAATTATCTGTTTCCCTGTGATAATGGCTAAACTAATACATGCTGCTTTGTCTGACATTCTTTATAATATACTATGCTTTGTTCAAGTAAATACAGTGTTTGAATTCTTTGTGACGTAAATCATCTTAATATCTGTCTTAAATATTGTTTAAGTTATAAAAAGCAAACCCAGGAGATACTATTAATCACTGCTGCCAACCTGAGCATACCCACATGGGCTGTAATCTGTAGCTTTCCTGTTTTCTAATGCTTCTAAAGCTGCTAAATATAAGCCTGTACATTAGTATAATGAATAGAACTACAAAAATATGCTTAGTTAAGATTTGTAGTTGTACCTTTTAACTATAATGTATAATTTAGTATCTCCTTTATCATATAATTTGGAGACAATGGTGTATATCATAAGAGTTTTTGTTTTCAGTCTTATGATTTAATTGCTGCCTCTGTAGGTTCTGCTTGACCAGTAAGAACATTTTTCATATATATTCTTCATGGATTGGACAATATATTTAAAAATATGTTTGGGCTAATTCTAATTTATGGTCGCTAGTGAGTAAGAATACTGTATTAATATTTGATCATGCGTATGTCTGGTGAATGTATCACACTGAGGTTCAAAACATAATGCCTGGTAAACTTAGTGTTGAGTTTTTAATGTTGGTTTGTTTTTCTGGGTTTTCTTTGGCAGTGGAAAATTAAATTTCAAGAACTTTATAGATTGTCAAGACACTGGGTCAATGAAAAGGAGGCTTTTTCCTCTTCCACTCTTTTGGGTTTTGTGTTATGATTAATTTACCTACATACTGTGCTTAATATGTCAATATCTAGCAGGTTGAAAAACACAATCAGCAAGCCTTGAATACTTAAATGCTTCCACAAATACAACATTTGTAACATTAATCTTCTTTCTCTGCCTGCTGATGAGTTTTCATAGCGAAACATTTGCTTTGATGTAGATCTGCACGGATGTTATTCCAATTAATTTGATAGCCTAAGAATTTGGCTTTGTGCTGTTCTGACCAGCTGGTGAGAACCTTCTTGAGATCCCACCACTGTACACAGCATCATCACTGATGATTTTAAACCACTTCCACTGAAGATTGTTTGATTAAAATGCTAATAAAGTACAAATAGTCCCATTTGCTTCATATGTGGCATCTGAGGTACACACAAATGGATTTAAAATTACCCCTGTATGCAGCTGACATTTGGAAGGGGCAGTTTAGCGTATACTTAAGCTGGCCTAAAACTGCTGTCCCGTTGAGTCTGCAGTATCAATTCTGTAGCAAAGAGACTGCCTACTGCTTGGACACAAAGGGGCAGACAGGAACACACAGCTGGGACAGAGGAGGAGTGCAGCACGACAGCTTTTGGCAGTTTCTCCATTCTCCTTCTCTCTGCTGACAGTGACACCGGGTACTTTTCAGCCTCTCCAGTCATACAGTGATGGAGAACTGCACTAACAAGAGCATTTGCAATATGGAAAAACATGTCACTTTTATACTTTCTTTGCACGGTGTGATAAATATGTTAATTTTCCATTTTAATAAAACCAGGATATTTTTGCCTACCTTTCTGTGTTTTGTTGCTATTGTTTATAGATAGTTACCATTCCTAAATGAAAAAAAAAAAAAATCTTCAATGAAATAGTAATATATTACAAAAAATAGTGTCCCCACAAGCTTCTTTTCCATGTAGTCTACTCTCCAGTTTCCCTGAAATCACTTAAGCCCCAAAAGACAGAAACTTTGATATCAATTATTTATATACTTAATCCTTCACCCCCTTTATTTGTCACATCTTCATCATTAATATCAGATTTCTCCCTCCAAAACTAGTGGTCCCATAATGTGGAGTTTGCATTTGTTCCTGTTAGGTGGAGTTATACAGAGAGGAAATGGACCTGGATATTGCAAAAAAGTGTCATAGTCAAGCAAGAGACACAATTTGGAGGAATGTTCCTTTCTCTGAGAATGCGGTATACATTTTGTTCCAACACCTGTTTATTGTAAAACATGTGAGCTATTCTTGAGTGGCAGAGAGTCTAACTTCTTCCCTCTAATTCAATTCAATTGTGCATACGTGCACAATGTGTGCAAGTTTCTATGTGTGATTACTGAAAGGTGACACGGATTTCACAGGACGCCTCTAGTTTGAAACAAAAAGATCCTGTTTGGTGAAATAGACAAGGGATTTTGTCATTTGAGAGTTGAGAGATTGTGGTTATCATCCTTAAAGGGGAAAAGTCAATTTCACCATGTTTTCTTTGTGAAAGGTGGGTTCTTCTGACAACAGACTAATGTGTTAAAGTGGATCCTCATCACCACTGCATTATTTTCCAATATTTTTTCACTTGCTGTTGTAAAAGAAGGAACTGTGAATGAGTGTTTCAAGAATTCATGATGAATTAGGTCTTCGAGTAGATTTTGATTCAGAAAAGTCTATCTTTTCATCTATAGTAAGGTTGAGTAATGAAATAAGCACCAAGCCCCGCCAATAATAGAAAGACTTCAGGGTGGTCAAGAACTCTCACCCAAAATTGTGATGCCTCTGAAATAAAACCTCTACTTTAAACTTAGGAATTTATGTACTTGAGCTACTTGAGGAGTTAGAAGTTTCAAGAGTTTACCACCACTGGAACCTAATTATCTCAGTCCAGATCCTTTCTAAATACCTGGCTCTTTTTGTGAGTGTTGATTCATGTCTCATATTTGACAGCAGCACCTCATTCATGTATGGACTTCTGAATTATTATTCTATTTGACACTGGCAAGTATTTTGTTGCAGTCCAGCTGACTGTTCTACTCTTCACTTCCATCTGTTAGCACTTAGCCTGTACTCAAGTAAAATAGCACAACTAGCATTTTCAAGATCATTCAGATGGCTGATCTTGGTATCAGGGCAGAATGCTATCCCTGAAGCAGTACACCACAGCATATCACCAACAATGACCCATGATTTCTTGCACTAAGAAATTGATGTGACAGTGAGGTCACTTTCCCATGACTCGAAACTTATTTCTCTGTTACAGTATCTTTTTCTTGCTGGTAGCCCATAAGCCTTGTTTTTCAGCTATTCATAGTTATGAAGAATATTTAAAAATGTAATAATATAATGCAATTTGTTGACAGATAGTCAGTGTCTCTACAAATAAAAGTGTAAATGGTAACTTTTAATGGTTAGTTTTACAATTAACAGTTGTTCTGAAAGTGACTCTGATTTTAGTGACCACTCTTTAAACAGCATTATGCATCAGGTAAGGTGGAATGCCAATATAATTCAGAATCATTTTGAGCAAAAGAGTTGGCTACAAACCAGATTTATTACCTAAATCCAGCTCCTTTGAAGTTTCCTTCACTTAATTGTTTATCCTTGATGCCAGCTGTATCCAAATTTTTGTTCTTGTTCTTCTTGAGTTATAGTACAGTTACTATGTGTCTCTGATGACTCTGAAAACTACCAATAGGAAAAAAAAAAAAAAAAAGAAAGAACACTAGTTTTACCACTATTGGTTTTTGGTTTTATCTGAATTTGAGTTTTGTGGTAGTTTTTGGTTGGGTTTTTGTGGGTTTTTTTTTTTTTTTGGTTTTTTTTTTTTTTTTTTTTTTTTTTTTTTTTTTGTTGTTGTTTTTTTTTTTTTTTTTTTAGATGGGTTTTATTCAAAGCAAAGTTGCTTGAAAATGAAAGACACTAAGTAGCCCAAACAGTTTGAAATCACACGTGGTTAAAGACACTCCTGCTTTGTAATTTGCTTAGCAAAACATAAATCTGAACTATTTTGCCAGTGCATCTTTGCTAATGTGAAAAAGCTGCCACAGAAAAACTGAAATGCCATACAAATGCCTTAATTGCCTTATAAATAAGACTTTTTCTAAATGGTACCATTTGTGAATATATGGGGCCAGTCAGTCAGTAAATCATGTTCATGTTTCTCCACGAATATCACACTGCAATTGAGCACTGCATATGTAATGATCTCAGCACAGGTCCCAGGGAGTAAGAAAAGGTCTTGGGAGAGCTTTACTCTTGCTTTTAACCTAAGTCCTAAACATACTCTGCTCATTCTGAATTGCCTGACAGTTTATGGGAAGAGTCATTCTCTGAGACTTTAATATGTTCCAGAATGAGCCAGTCTTGGGAAAAAATGTAATGGCTACAATGAGAATAGACGGAAAGACTTGGGAGGTTTTCATGTGTAGTGTGTTCCACTCAGTTTCTACAGACTTAAAGGGGAATGTGGCCTCTATTGTTGCTTTACATTTCCTTTTGCTTTCCTCCTGGAATAACTTCCCTGGTAGCATAAAAAGGCACAACTGTAAAAGATTCAAGGTCAGGGAATTATGTGCTGATCTTTGTTCATTATGCAAATTTCTTCTGATGGGAAGATATGATCCAGGCAATAATCAGTATTTTTCCTTTTAGCCAAGTCTATAGGGCACATCTGAGACATTAGAATGGTTCCAGGCACAGTTCATCACTAATGTAAATATGCATAATTTAATAATTTAATCCTTCTAAGGTGCATTCTGTAGCACAAAGAAACAGAATCAGTATCCATAATGTATGGCCTTTACATATTCATTTATTCATTTCAAGATAGTTACAGAATGAGTAGCTTAAACAATGCTTAAATATGCAACAGTATTTCTAGGTATGAGGGCAAATAAAAAATAGAAGAATATAGGCTATGCCTTGGAAAAAGTTATGCTTATTGAGATGATTAAAATCCAAATCCTTTGAAGCATAGATTATAAACATAGTAAGTGGTAACACACCCAAAATCTCACAACCTTTGGTTTCTTGCACTCGATTACCAAAGAATAGCTTGGTCACAAACATCAGGTCACAAAATCAGGCTCTGAAAGTCATCACCGTCAACCCAAACTGATTCAAACCCGACAACGGTGCTATACCTCTTGCGTTTTGTGGGCAGACCTTAGCACCAGGGGGCAGGCCAGTATTTTCTGCTGGCCCTTCAGCGCACCACTGACCGTGACGACACGAGCGGCAGCGGATTTTACTCCTCATGACGCCTTTGTATTTTACTTCAGAAGCCTTCAGCTACAGCTGAAGGAGAACCATTTAAACGCATCCTATAAAAAGAAGTGCCAGCGCAGGAACGCTGTTAATAGAGAAGTGTGACGGCCACAAACAAAAGCTGAAGGTGCGCATCCCCGCGGTCCCATGGGCATTGCCAGGTGGTTATTCCGCTCTCACTAAGTTGTCACCCACGGGAGGGGCGGCTCCTGACGCCCTGCCTAGCCCGGCCCAGCCCAACCTAGCCCTGCCCTGCCCTGCCGGGCTCGCCGCTATCCGGGCCGCCGCCACAGTGTCCCTGACACTGCCCCGTCCAGGAGCTGCGGGGGCCGGTCCACGCCGGGGCAGCAGCTGTCGGCCGGCCACGGGGGTGACCCACGGCGGCAGCTTTTCTTCCACGAGCCCCCTCGTACCTCCTCAGGTCCCCGCTCCCCGCACCGGGACCCGCTGCACCGGGTCACCACGGTCTCTCGCATTCCCCCGCCGCCTGCGCCTCTACCAGGCGCGGCCCCTCCGCTCCGGCCCCGGCCCTGCCCCCGGGCGCTCCCGCCGAGCTCCGCTCCCCTCCGCCGGCAGCCCAGGCGCGGGGGCGGCGGTGGCACCCGCGGCCAGGAGCGGGGCTGGGCTGGGCGCCGGGAGCAGCGGGGCAGCGCACGCAGCCGCAGGAAAGAGCCGCCGGGAGCCACAGCGGGACCGGCAGCCCGCCCGCCGCCGAGCTCGGCGTGGAGGATCGGCACATCCCCGTTCCGCCGGGGGCGGCTCTGCCAACCCCCCCGCCGCTTCCCCGCCTCCCTCCCTCCTTCCCTCCCTCCTTCCTTCCCTCCCCGCCCCTCCGGAGCGACATCCCTGCGAGTTTGCCTGGCTGCCCGCGCCCGTCGCTGGGCGCTCGCCGCCGCATCTCCCTCTCCATCAACTCCTGGGAGCCGCCGGCGGAGGGCAGGGACCAGAAGTTGCGGCCAGCCCGAGTGGAAAAGTAGAGGCAAGAGCGGACGAGGCCGGAACCGAGCGCAGCCCGGCCCAGCCGAGCGGGGCCGGCGCGGCGGCCGCCACCCGTAGCCCCCAGCCGGGGCTGGCTCCGCGCCCCCGGCCGCGCCGGCCGGGACAGAGCGACGCAGCCCCGCGGGAGCCGGCGCGGACCCGCCGCGGTAAGACGGGGCTGGGCTCGGGGGCGGCGGGCGCCGGGGGCGGCGGCCCCGCGGTCCTCGCCGAAACTTGTCCAAGTTGTGCGGCCCCGGCGCGGGCAGGGGCGCGGCGGCGGCGGGCGCCCTCTGCCGGGCTCGGTGCGGGCGGCGCGGCGGGGCTCCCGGGTCGGTCCCGGCTGCCGGGTTTCCTGCTTCCCGCCGCCCTTCCGCCCGCAGAGCCGCTCGCGTGGTATAAATACGCGTGTGCTTTTGTTTTACCTCGGGCTGAATTGAATTTCGGTGGCGTGTGTCAGATATATTTCCATGAGTAGCTCCTGGTAGCGTAGCTGGAAAGCATTCCCTGGGACCTCATGTTCACGCTGGAAATGGTGAAATAAAGCGAGGTTGAGTAGCCAATATGAATTGCTCTTTTGCCAAGGGTAAATTTTGTGGAACTTTGAAAATGCTCCTTCTTTTATTTCTTGATTTCCTTAAAAGAAAAGGTGAATTAACTCATCTTTCCTGTAAACTTAGGAGCAGTTTGTTTGTTAACCAAAGTACTTTAAATATGTTCTGACATCTACACAGCTTCAGAGAACTTTTGTTTCTGTTTCCACAGAAAGAACCTACATGCGAAGTGAAAGGAAACCTGAAACTGCTCTTCTTACAAGAAAGTATTGGCTTTCTGCCTCTTTCACATGTTTTCCTTTTGCATCATAATGGAAAAAGCAGGATTTTTTGAATCATTGAGGCCAAATTTGGGCATCACTAGCTGAAGAAAATATTTTAAAAGACTTGAAAATATGACTCTTAATTCAGATGCATCTTTCACAAACAGAGAGGAATAGTGGTTAAAAGCATTGCAGTTTAATCAAAAGGATCTAATGGAGGATCTATGTTGATGTTTTTTTATTACTGTTTTCCTTTCCATCCCTCCATGAATCCCAAAAGAGAAAGATGGAAAGAGTGTGTAAGAAAACTGTAACAAGGCAAGGACTGAAGACAGTAACTTCAGTTTTGGAATCTATTTTCCAAGTGTTGTATATTCCCTATTTTATCAAATATAACATATTATTTTGAATAAATTATATAATTTTGTGATCAGTGGAGTTTTCATCAGCTCTAAAAGTGGAATTTGGCCTGATTGACAGCTTTTTTAAAAAACAAATGTATTACTCCAATTCCCTTTTTAGACCACGCTTTTCAAGTTACCAAGAGATAGTGTTTCAGCCTGTTACTGTGCAGTCGATCTGTGCTTTATATGCATATCGTAGAGAGTTTACTTTTCCCCTAATTTTAGTGCTTATGATTGTAGTGTTGTATTTGAGAAAAGTGTGAACAGACAAGGCACCTGAGATTTAATTTTTCAAGAGCCTTGTCATTTAAATGTTGTATCTCAGATGGCAAGCAGTCTGAGCCTTTGTTGTAATGCACAGTATACAATAAGTCTTTTCTCATAAAAATATGCCTTAAGATATTATTTTTTTAACAAACTGGATGAAAGTTTGATATCTGAATACTGTTTTTGAAGAAATGTATGTCTGGGGAAGAGGAGCTGCCTAATGGATCATGGCTCTGATGTTCACGGGGCATACTCTGTTTCTAGCATTAATGGTGTTTGATGTCTTCACTTTTGAAGAATCTGTAAGCAATTACTCTGATTGGGTGACTTTCATAGAAAATGTAGATCAATATGAAAGACAGCAACTTGAGGGTCTTAGTGCTGAGCAGAAGCTGAAAAGGACAGTTCTTCATCCAAGCTTGTATTTCGACGCTCAGGATGTTCAGGCACTGAGGCAAAAGGCTCGTACGAGCCATTTGCATCTCTTCAGAGCCATCAGAAGTGCGGTGATGGTTATGCTGTCCAACCCTTTATACTACCTACCTCCACCCAAGCACATTGATTTTGCGGCCAAGTGGAACGAGATTTATGGTAACAACTTGCCCCCTCTAGCGTTCTACTGTTTGTTGTGCCCCGAAGATAAAGTTGCATTTGATTTTGTCCTGGAATATATGGATAGAATGGCTGGCTACAAAAACTGGTTGGTTGAGAATGCTCCTGGAGATGAGGTGCCACTTGGTCACTCCCTAACAGGATTTGCCACTGCTTTTGACTTCTTGTATAATTCACTGGAAAATGAGAGGAGGCAAAAATACTTGGAGAAGATATGGTCTGTGAGCAAGGAAATGTATGAGTACTCCAAGGTTCGTTCCTGGGGGAAGCAGCTTCTCCATAATCACCAAACAACCAATATGCTTGCTTTGCTTATTGGGGCTTTAGTTGCTGGAGTGGACAAAGGATCTCAGGCGAATATTTGGAAACACACTGTTGTTGATGTGATGGAGAAAACAATGTTTCTCCTCAATCATATTGTAGATGGGTCTCTGGATGAGGGAGTAGCTTATGGGAGTTACACAGCCAAGTCAGTAACCCAGTATGTTTTCCTGGCCCAGCGCCACTTTGGTATTAACAACTTGGAGAATAACTGGCTGAAAATGCACTTTTGGTTTTACTATGCCACCCTACTACCAGGCTTCCAGAGAACTGTGGGTGTTGCAGATTCTAATTACAACTGGTTTTATGGTCCTGAGAGCCAGCTGGTTTTCTTGGATAAGTTCATCATGAAGAATGGAGCTGGTAACTGGCTGGCACAGCAAATTAGAAAACACAGACCCAAGGATGGGCCAATGGTGCCATCCACTGCACAGAGGTGGAGTACATTACATACTGAATTCATATGGTATGCTGCTGAAATCACTCCTCAGCCACCTCCAGACTATGGTACTGCTAAAATGCATGTGTTTCCTAACTGGGGAGTTGTTACTTACGGGGCTGGATTGCCAAACAGTCAGACAAACACCTTTGTATCCTTCAAATCTGGGAAACTTGGTGGACGTGCTGTCTATGATATTGTTCACTTTCAACCCTATAAATGGATTGATGGGTGGAGAAGTTTCAATCCAGGCCATGAACATCCTGATCAGAACTCCTTCACCTTTGCTCCCAATGGGCAGGTGTTTGTGTCTGAGGCTCTTTATGGTCCTAAACTTAGCCACCTGAACAATGTCTTGGTGTTTGCTCCATCTCCTACAAGCCAGTGCAACCAGCCTTGGGAAGGACAGCTTGGTGAGTGTGCCCAGTGGCTGAAGTGGATTGGTGATGAGGTTGGAGACTCAGCTGGAGAAATTATAACAGCCTCCCAGGCTGGTGACATGATGTTTGTGAGTGGTGAGGCAGTATCTGCTTACACATCAGCAATGAAACTGAAAAGTGTGTATCGCGTTTTGCTGCTCTTAAATTCTCAGACATTGTTAGTAGTTGACCATATCGAGAAGGAGGAAGACTCTCCTGTTAATTCAGTCAGTGCCTTTTTTCATAATCTTGACATTGATTTTAAATACATACCCTATAAGTTTAAGAACAAGTACAATGGAGCTATGATGGATGTGTGGGATGCCCACTACAAGATGTTTTGGTTTGATCATCATGGGAGTAGTCCTATTGCTAGGATACAGGAGGCTGAACAAGCTGCTGAATTCAAAAAGCGATGGACTCAGTTTGTAAATGTTACCTTTCCAATGAAAAACATGGTTACAAGGATTGTTTACCTTTTCTATGGCCCGTATGTCAATGTTTCTAACTGTAGACTCATGGATAATGCAAAATCTGGATTTCAGATTTCGCTCAGTGTCAACAACACTGAAAATACCATCTCTGTTGTGACTGAGTATCAGAGTTTAAAGGCCAGATTTGATTACTTGGGATTTGGTGGTTTTGCTAAAGTAGTTCATGAAAATAAAGTGACCAAGTTTGGTCTTGGTACTGAATCTGTGAAAAAAGATATGAAAAATAATAGGGTAGTTTTCCCATTTGGATTCAAAGTGAACATAATTGCAGGGTTCATTTTGGGTGTCAGTTTGGTCATACTGGCTTTTCAGTGGCGGTTTTACATATCCTTTGGCAAATTGTTACGTTGGATCCTGATACTGGTTGTTACATTGTGGCTTATTGAATTGGTGGATGTGTGGAGCATGTGTACTCAGCCCATCTGTGCAAAGTGGAGCACTGACATGACAAGGCTAGAACATGATAAAGGCAATAAAGCCAAACAATTAGAAGGAAACCCCATCGTTTTGCCAGATGTTATCATTACTTCACTTCCCACTTCTGGTGCAGAAATTTTAAAACAGCTGTTTTTCAATACCAGTGACTTCTTATACATCAGGATACCTACACCCTATCTTGAAATTCCTGAGACTGAATTTGCAATTGATTCCTTTGTAGATCCATGTGAATGGAAGGTTTCTGATGTTCAGAATGGTAATTTTCGTCTTATTCAAGGGTGGCTCCAGTCTCTAGTTCAAGACACAAAGTTGCATTTACAAAACATTCATTTATATGAAGCTAGCAGAAGTAAAATTGCTCAGCATTCTGCATTAAACAAAGACAAAAAGAAAAGGTCCAAAAAGAGAGAATCCCTGTTAGAGCAAAGAAGCAGGGCAAGAGGGAGTCAAGAAAAAGATGCTGAATATATTAGGGAACTGAGAAGACACCTTGTCTATTATCCTAATGCACGACCTGTGCTTAGTTTAACCAGTGGGAGCTGGACGTTAAAGCTTCCCTTCTTTCAGGAAATCTTAGGACCATCAATGAGAGCGTTATATGTAGTGAGGGACCCACGGGCATGGGTCTATTCAATGTTGTACAAAAATAAGCCAAGCCTTTACTCCTTGAAAAATATTCCACAACGCTTGGCTGCAATGTTTAAAGGGGAGAATGGTAAAGAAAAATGTAGTTTAAATGAAGGCTATGCCTCTGAGTTTGAATCACTAAGAAAAGAAATTTTAAATTCTAATTCAAATGCTATTTCTGTGTTGTCTTATTTATGGCTAGCAAACACAGCAGCAGCAATGAGGATAAACAGGGACTTGCTACCAACAAATTATCAGCTGGTCAAGTTTGAAGATATTGTGAGCTTTCCTCAGAAGATGGCTGAAACAATTTTTGCCTTTCTTGGTATTCCTCTTCCTCCTGCTAGCTTAAACCAAATGTTATTTGCCACCTCCACCAGTCTTTTCTATCTTCCTTATGAAGGAGAAATTTCACCAAGTAGCATTCATGCCTGGAAACAAAACATGCCCCATGAAGAGATTAGACAGATTGAAGATATCTGTTGTTCACTGATGGACCACTTAGGATATACAAAGTTTATAGAATAAATGCTGCTGGTCAGCAGAAATTTGCACTAATGATCTCTGACTCCCAATTTGTGGATAAATATTAGATAAGTTTGTTTATTCTTGTAAAATGTGTACAGTCTGCTACTTTCAGAGAGATTATTTTAAGAAAAATGTAACTGTTCTTGAAACTGTGGAAGGGGTTTTTTTGTGTGTGTTTTGGTTTGGTTTACTTTAAAAAGATATTGTAACTATTTTTGTGGCCTTTCGAAAAAAGCTGTGTGAACCTTTGCAGAAGCACCAGCTGGGGCCTCTATAGCTCAGGGGATTAGTAATAGAACAGAGAGCTTTTCACCTCCAGCTCACCAGTTTGACTCCAGCCCAAAAGGTTAATTCCAGAAAGTATTTACCATCTGATGATTGTATGACGGTTTATATGAAATTATACTTGTCAAACTGGTCCTGTTCCCAATGGTCATTATTGGCCCCCTTGGACGAGTTTACTGATGCATTCTGTCGATGTCTCACTGGTCGCTATGGTGGTACAAAATAAACGTAAGCTGAGATTTAGGGCTGTTCAGCATCCCCTTAGTGGGAGGAAACAGAACATTTAAGTAAATCTAGTTTCTTATTTAAATTTGAGCAGACAGGTCCAGGACTGGAATGGACTCAGATATTAAATCTCGTTCTAGGATATGGTTCCTGCATGTCAGAAATGTGGTACTTAAATTTGGGTTTGATGTTTCACAAAAGAGAAGTCTTAATTCTCCATTCCTGACAATATGGTAGCCTTTGTAAGCCTAAAGTAAATTATATAGAGAAAAAGAAATGGGATGTAATCTAAGAAACTAGCAAGATTCCCCAAATGAGTGGTTAAATTTGTGTAGTTTTAATCTGCCTCAACCTAATTTTGAATGTTGTTAACATATTGACTTCTTGAACTCTTTTATTCTATACCTCTTGTCTTAGAGGTTCTGCAAAGATATTCTCTTTTTGAGTGAGACTTCCATCCATCTTTGTTGTAACACATTTCTCTGCTGATTTTTGTGCATAATTTCCCTGGGACCAATGCAGCTATATGATGCCATTGGCAATGGCTCATTGTTGATGTCTGCATAAAATGCAATCTGAGATTTAGAAGACCTCAGATAAATCTAACCCTGTATTGCCGCGGGATGTTTTGCTTGTTTGTATAATGAATTTCTGAAGGACAGCCATTGCTAACCTCAGGTCTTCCATCAGAGAGGGGAGAGATCTGAAAATCACCTGACCCCTCAGCCACCTCACATTTGAGTGATGTTTCCCTGCAGCAAACTATTTCCAAAGTTATCTGACTAGTGTTTCTTTAACATGATGTTGTGATGTGATATTTGTTTGAAAACAGATAGGCCTGATAGGATAGTTGCATCTTTGTCACAACTTATTTTTTTCTTGAATCACACTCTTTGTTTGCACATGCCCATTAAGAAAAAAGTTCCCATTTCCCAGTTTAACTTGCTCAGCATTCTCTGGAAATGCATGCATATTGTAAATGTCTGCAGATGTGTATATCAGATCACAAAGAGACATCTATTTCCTTGACCATCTGTTTTTTATTATAAGTGGAATTGTGTTGAAATATGCTTCAATTTGTTTGTGGGAGCTGGAATCAGAGCTTATTATATTAAAATATGTGTGTAATTGTTATTTATTTAGGTGGTAAGCATTGGGCAATGTCAAAAATGCAGTGAGTTTCTTCATAGAGATCACAGATATCCTTGCTGAATTTTAATATAAAGGAGTTATTTTTTCTTCCAATCTTACCATTATGTCCCTGTCTTACCCAGCTGTTTTGTCCCTCCCATATGTACATTTCATATTCTTGAGATATCTCATTATAACCTAGATAAAAGTACCTCTTTCTCAGACAGTCATTAGTATGGCAAAACAGGCCTCTACCATGATAAAGCTATCGATAATATGTGGTCTCACTCACAGTAAATTACCTGTCATTTACTAGCAGTAGCTGTATTTTCCCCTTCAAACCTCTGTTTCACCTTTGGCTAGGAGTGCCATGTTAAAAGAAATATTAAACAAGTTAATATACATTGGCATTGTAGTGAAACTTTTGTTTCCAACTATCATTCTCTCAAATTGTCTTCTCTCTGCAGCCATTTTTGATTGTATGTTCAAATAAAGTATTGATGTCTGTACAGTTTGTACTTGACAGAATAAATTTCAGCATTTACTTTCTATATCCAGGATTTACAGTCTAGAATCAGAACAAATAAAAAGGCTTTTCTCTGTCAGAAGTTTTAGGGCAGCTGAAGGTAAGATTTTGTGGGTATGCAGAATTGTTCTTAAAATCCTCTTCTGTTACTAGAATTCAGAAGAAGAATGGTCACTACACAGATGCAAACTTTAACCTCCCCTTTCTCCATATAGTAATGTTTAAGACTGTCAATAAACTTTGAGAATTGTTTGAACTTTTTGAAAGCATGTCTGCTTAGGTACATTGTATTGAAAAGTGTTCTGACACTTTCACATAAACTTTCATAAATACGCTTATGAAAACTAATCTCAGTACTTCTTTTCTTCCTTTCTCTCCCTCTGTTAAATGTTGGTAATTATTTGTACTGTATGGTTGTTTGAACTGTCCAATTATGACACAGCTATGATTCTAATGTATTTTTAAAAGGCAGTTTTTATTTAAATGCTTATCTCTAAATCATACTTCGAAGCATTAGAACAGTAAATACCAAGGAAACATTTCAGTTATTTACTTTCAAGTAAGTGACATTGTCCTTGGGGAGATGCACATAGGTCTTGGCATTCAGAGTTCTATCAAATAGGATAAATCTGTAGTCTCTGAGCACATCTAAATGCATCTATTGCTCCCAGTGGGCTTTTTCCAAGAGCAGTGTCTCTGGAGTGATCCTCAGTATCATGCTCAGACTGGTTCCTTCACCCTTTTTGCACACAGCTGGCATTCAGTCCTCATCAGATTTATGTTTGAACTTGCCAGATCCAGAGTTTAATTTCTGCACAAGATCCTCAATTATGTAAAATAGATGGTACGACTCATTTGACAGTGTAATACTATTCTGTTAGTGCTAGAATGCCATTCAAATAAAAATTGCTTTTCAGATTTTATAAAGTTATTGTTAAGTGATTTGTAAAGCCTCAGTTCTGGATCAGAATTTTTTTGAAACTGTAAAAATGGTTTCATTTGCTGTTGAAACATAGTAGTATAACTGGTAGCAAACTCCTATCCATCCTACAGTCAATTAGTAGCATTAGAGACACTATTTATTTGATGAACATAAACATACATTAACTGGAACATAATGCTGCATTTCCTGGAAACATTTGAAGTGCACAGTTCAAGAAAAAGGATGAAAACATGTTATCAATATTTCTGTAAGTTACAAAAAAGATCCCTTTTGCAAGTGGCCCATATGTTGGGTTCCATATGTTAGAATATTTTGTAATTAGAAGCTGTGATACTTGTTTAGGTGACTTAGTAGTTTATCAAAATTATTTCTTTTTATTTACATATAAATTTTCTTCAAGAGGATAAGTACTGGATCCTAACAGTTCAATGGTCAGGGTATAAGCTTTCATTTCTTCTTCTGTACTCCTTTATATATTTGGTTCAGACAAAACCTGATTTTCATAAATCTCATGAGGAATGGGCTGTTTTCCAAGTGGAAACTTACCATCTCAAATACCATATCTCAGTGAGGAATACAGACCATGAATTATGGATCAAATCTGTAAATTGTGAGCTGTTCAGAATTGGACCATAAGTGGCATGGTGAAGTCACCATCTTGGTGACTTCAGTGAATGTTGTGCCATTGCTTTCAACAGGAACAAAATACTGTCATCTACTGTCATAAAATTATTAGCAACTAGTTAGCCTGAATATTCCAGAACAGAAGAAATTACAGGCAATAAATACCTTAAATGATCATTAAAGATTATTCTTCTTGAATAATCTTCTTGATTAAAGATTATTCTTCTTGATTCTTGTTCTTGACAAAAGGAAGTATATTCCAATAATTTAAAAAATATAAATTGCTCTGTAACTCTAATCAAAACTACCTGTAGGCTGCCTGATAAATTTATAAGCCCATAAAAGGAGGTATAGAAACAAACATATATTCAAAACCATCTACAAAGCACAATTTTCAAATGTCAAGACTGATTTTCTTTAGTGAGGAGACATTTGCAGGTATGTGATCAACATTATTCTCATAAGGGATGTGAATGGATAATCTCATGCTGTCTCAGAAAATACTTAATAATGGGAAAGTGCTGTTTCATGTTGCTGGAATGATGCTGTTTCAAATTAAACTATACATCTTTTGAGCAGGCAGTGTGCTGAGAGTTATTTGTGATGGAGGAGAACAAAGACAGTCTGATCTCATTCACCAGAATAATTTCTGAAAGCTTAATTTATGATGGTATAAATTCAACTTTGTTTACTGCCTTTACTGAGAAAGTTATTGTGGAATTTTAAGAACATGACCTGAATTAATCTATGTCACATTAGGTAATTTAACTTTCACATCTAAATAAAGAGGCTTGTCACCCTAGAATCAATGGAAAATGACTGTTGCCCTCAAAGGTAAATCAGACATTGCTGCTATCTTTTTAAGTACTCAAAGGCCAGGAGTGGTGAAACCCTTAATTTAGATGCCCACTGACAGGCCTCAGATGAAGTAGGACGAATTTGGATTTAAACGTGTATGGTCTTACATTTAAATAGATATTTGTGTCTGAGCAATTCCAGTGTATACACTGTCCTAACAAAATTTGCTGAAACATCCTGCATAAAATAAAACTATTGTTAGTAAAACAATGTGTTTGTGTTTTCCTCTTTTTTCTTCTATATTATTTTGTCACTTCAGATATCACAAAACTTATCCTGCTATTCTTGTCTGTTTGAATATGGAAACCATCATTATCTTGCACAAAGTATTGGTAGCAAGACCTGATTCTGTCTGCCCTCAAAAGCACAGTAAGTACATTTGGTATTAAGTAAAAGAACAGAAATTAGCTGTATTTCTAGAACAGAAAAGGTGATTTCTTACCCAAATTTTTGGGAGCTAGACAGCTAGTGCAATCCATAAATTTGAAGTCTCTTAGTCTATAAACACTACTTGCAAACTGTGTATTTGAGTTGTCCTCTTCTAGTTCGTGAACTATACACAGGAGTTTCTTCAGAGACAGATATTTGGCCTAGAAACCATTCTTAAACATAAGTAGGTAAACAAGTCACAGCAGCCATGAATGCTCCAGTGTGTTTATTCTTCTTTTTAAAGACACATAAGTCGAATAAATGAAGCCCTCTGGATATCTTTTGCTGAATGTGGGCTGGCACAGGCAGCATCTATCAGATCCAGAGGCACAGGTAGTTCAACCTCGTTATTACTGCAAAGACCTCTAAGCCACAGGAGGTGCAGCTGAGCTGCATCTAGTGTTCTGCAGCTGAGTTTTGCAGGTTAACTGTTTTTTTGTTCATTTAGTTTTGTAATTTGTGTTTGGAATATAACTTACAGGAGCAAGAACCTGATTCTATCTTTCCTGTGAAATTCAGCTTTCAGTTATAAAGAAAAGATTTGCATGTTTTTCAGTCTTTTTCACATGATACTTAACTGAGAAGCAGGTGAATGTTTTTTGTTGGTTTGGGTTTTTTTTTTTTTTGTTCTTGTTTTGGGTTTTTTTTGTTGTTTGTTTATTTTTTTTTCTGCAGGGTGTTAGCCCTTCAGTTAGTGCCTTCTCTGAATGATTTTGCAGTGGGCAGTTTGTGTTTATGCTTTGTAGCTCATCCTAGGTCATGTCACTACTTGTACAAGTAATTTTTTTTTTTAACTTTCTGAATCTTGAACCCAACCCTGGGTTTTGAGAAAATTACGTGGAAAATGCCTGTTATGATAGGAACAAAAATGTGTTTTCTAAAAAAAAGGTTGCTCTTTATTGCAAATTCTTTCACAATATTTGTCTCCAGCTGTTTTCTGAAAGGTTGTTCAAAGTGCATATATGCTGTGTACAAAGCTGAGAGAAAACTAATACCATGATAAAAGGCAGGCTGTCATAGATAATAAATGCACACTTGTATCTGTGAAAGCCATTCATATTTTCACTCTTAATTGATTTTCTAAGAGACTAGTTGCTTATACTTTGGTTTTTTTTATTTATTTTTAACCTTTTTCTGTTTCCATCCTACATCTTGCCTAGAAATAGACTTTTTCCTATGTTTCCTGGATTTTAGTTTGAAAAGCTGATTTTGTTGCATTTTCTTGAACCTTTTCTTGTGTTTCAGGATCTTCAAGTTTGTTCTCTTTATAAATTGCATCCTACAGCTGCCAATTGATTTGAAGAAACATAATCTCAAAGGTAGTGGGGGACATAATTACACAGAAATGAACACAGAAGAAACAAAATGCTACATTGCTGAAGAGAACAGGCTTTAAAATGTGTGTTGGAGTATTTAGATCTTGAGCTAGCAAATCATGCCTGAATAATAGACTTTATTATTCACTTTAACTGATCAGCTGAATATTGTCTGTTTCAAATTACCATATGAGTACTGACGGAAAGTGAAGTTAAAAGGAAGTTTTGTTTGTATATATATATTGATTTTTCTTTGAAACAGTGCTATTCTTTTGTATTCCCAAGATGTGTTCATTTGCAACAAAATAGCTATTAACGAACCCAGCTCTATAACAAAATTGTTGATACCAGAGGATGCTTTTCAATGACAGGAGGCAACTTTACCTGCTGGGTATAGATTCAATATTGATGGTTTCCCAACTGCCAGCATCCTTTGGTGACACATTTGAAAGAAAAGTTTATTTCTGTAAAAATTAATTGTTTCATGTTTAAAAATGGACCATGTTGTTGCTGATCAAAATGAGGTGACATGAGAAACTGCATATTACAAACAGAACACAATCAGTCATTATTAAATCAGTCATATAATCAGATCTTTAAAAGTATGGATACAGCTCTCATCTATTCCTCAGCATAATTACTAACATTCATAACTTATTTGCAGGCCAGGCTAAGATGAATTTCCTTCTATGTGGTGAAATAAAAGAGCAAGCCTACATGAAGATGCCCTGGCTTTGTTAATATTGCTAGGGCCTTTGAAGTTGCTGTCACTTGAATGTATGTCTGTATCTCTCAATCTCTCTAGGGTACATTTGCAAATCCTATGTAATGAATGATTCTGTTGATTTCAGCGTACGGGAATTTACCTATTTGTATTCTATCCTTTTCTGACAACAGCCATATCTTAGTACCCTTAACTCATGAAATGAATAGAATGATTAGTAAAGAGCCAAGCTAGACAATAAACAAAGATTTCTGGGTTTCATGGTTCACATCTTGTTGGGAGTGTTGGCCAGAAATTTACTTCATCTGCATTTAGTTTTGCTGGCTCTGCATAGCAACAGACTCATAGCACCCTTTGAAGAATTTCTCTTGAGAAATGTATAAGTTAAAGGTATAGTTCTAAACAGCTAAATGTGTTTATCATTCTCTAGGGCCTCTTAAGTTAATGTAGGTGAAATTTTCTTTCTGGTTTAAAGGTGCTAGGAAAATGAAGGGAAGAAAATAACATTTCCTTGACAGGTTAATAAAGATATAATTTTAAAAAATATTCAGATGTTATTAAAGTTTAGAAAAAAAATCTGTAGGATCAACTTGGCAAAACTGCTGTTAATTGTGTTGTTAAATTATTCCTCTTTATGGTCTATAATGTGTCCTGCCAGACAGATACATGTATGACCAATTTGCATTTGTTGCATTTCTGAAACAGAATCAGCTAAAGACACAAATGACTTTTAACTGACTTTTAACTATCGCTTTTTTTTGGAGGGAAGCAACTAAATCCCAACTCACTACAACCTCCTTTGAGAGAGTTGTAGAGAATTATAAGGTCACCCAAAGCCTTCTCCAGGCTACACACCCCCAGCTCCCTCAGCCACCCTTCATCAAATTTATGTTCTGGACTCTTCACCAGCTTCATTGATCTTCTTTGGATGCACTTCAGCACCTCAGCGTCTTTCTTGTAGTGGGGGGCTTCTCAGCCTTTTGTCTAAAATAGAGTCTACTGTATTTTTGTGCATGCATATCATCAGGTTCCTAAAATCCTGATAATTTTGGGAAAGAGTCATAATGCTGGAAAGCAAGCAATGTCTATATGGTGTTGAAGTAGGTCTTCACAGAAAATGTATGCAGTCAAGTGCAGAGAGATTTGAGGGTGATGAAGGCTCTCAGCAAATACACTAAATTTGTTCTGAATTCAGAGCTTAAAACAGCTCTGATATTTGAAGCTTACTGGGAGGTGTTTAGGTTGTGGCTCGCCTTCCTTGCAAATCAAGCACTTCTTTTTTCTTAGTGGGGCATTTTAGCTGAAAGTTTTCTGAAATTGACCATATATGTTGATCATGATGTGTAGTTTCCATATAAGACTTCTATTTATCTATTTTAGAAAGATATATTTGTTTACCAAGAGTGAATTTGATTAACTGTTTCATTAGTTTTTCCTTCTGTTCCTTTAAAAATATAAATCTTACTTTCAGGCATTTTGTGAAGGAATCTGTTAGAAATTCTGAAAGTCAGAAATTAGAGAAAGCAGTCAGAATATGACTGTGGTTGCAAACTCCACAAGCATTTCAAAATGTCACGTTATGCCAACAAAAAGAAGCATAAGAATTAACTTTCTCTGCTGCAACTTTAGGGGTACAATTGTATCATCCATGTTGAAAGTACACCCTTTTTATTTAAAATAAATACTGCCTTCATCAAAACAAATACATACACTTCACAGTTTTAATTATTATATTATCAACAGCTTATAGCTGGAATTCTGTGGTAAACCAAATCTGCAGTGTCTCTTGTACCCTTTGAGAATTCAACTGTCACAAAAAACAGGTCCCTTGCTCTAAGGCAAAGTCTGTTCATAGCACTTAAAACACTGGCAAACACATCTAGAAAAAATAATTAACCATATTTTATCATATTTTAGTCTTGTATTTACAAGTGAGTATTTTAGTCTTGTTATTTACAAGGATTGAATATTCTGCTTTCATTTTGATATAAAATGCATTCATCTAAGTAATCTCTCCTGTATATTTGCCTATCTGTTCCCCTCCAGAGTTTGCAGGGACAGATTTCTAATATGGCTGTTCTTTTCTTCTTTCAGTAAAGTGTAATTTTGATTAACTGGTTAGAGAATGTGGAATTTAAATAAATGAGTGTTGAACTATTTTAAATGTTTTTTTCAAGTAGCCTGTATGATTGCATCTCTTTTGACTTTGAATTACAAGTGTACCTCTCAAAAAACAAATTCTCAAAAGTGGTACCTCAAATCTATCTCATTGACCATTCAATTCTTACTGCAAAATGGTTGTAAAAGGGTTGTAAGACCTTTACCCAGGTATTAGTAAATAAAAAATAGTTGCTTTTCACATCAAACTGAGAACTCTTCTTGGACCACAAATATCAAGGCACAACATGACTTCTCATCCTGCTATGTGATTGTCTTTTTAGGATGAAGTGATATGATGTTCTTTGATGCCCTGATACCAACAAAAAAGCTGTGTCATGAATGAAAAATAGTAGTTCTAATCAGTATGTAGTGATATTTCTTGCCTGAATGTATATAGAAACACATTTTGCTGGGGTCTGTATCTCTAACTGAGGTCAGTATCTTCTGGCCCTAGGAAAACATGATGATATGCTAGCTCATATTATGCATTGACAGAAGTAGTCAATGCAGGATAGCCTATAGCCTAGAGTTCTTAATTTGTTGTGTTTTAGGATTGCCAAAAAATATACTGTAAATAGGATATTTTTATTTTCCTCACAAGGCATACTGCAAGCTGTGGAAAGAATTATTTTTTTTTTCTTCACTGGAAGGCTTAGCAGATTTTTTTTTTTTTTTGTGCTATATCTTTCACTGCTGCCTGAACAGCAGAGCAAAAGGACATAGCTGGAGGAGAAGATGTATGCCAGGATGTCCCTGCAATGTGATGGCCTCAGAAGTGTCACCTTGGTTATGCAGCCACAAATAAAAACTAGAAGCCTATTGCTTCTTCCTAACTCATGGGTAAATTCTTGGAAGTCTCTTACTTCTGAGCACCCTACAGACTCAGAAAAGATAAGGCATTTAAAAAATAACCCTTGAAAGGACTTTTAATGTCATGACGTCTGAGATAATCACACAACTTCTGTGACCTTGACTGATGCTCTTAAGAGATTGAAAATGCCCAGATAGGGGTATATAGTCATGTAAAAGAAAAATTTCCTGGAATGTAAGAAACACAATATTTTAGATCATCAGGCTCTAAGTGTAAGACATAGCAAAACTCAGGAGTAGACAAGTAAATTGACAGCACAGATTTCTGGACAGCTTCTAGTGCTCATTCAGATCAATCACTGTGGCTGGAGTTAGCACAAAGGCTGGGCACTGATTAAGATACTGATCTAAACAAATGCTGTTATGTGGCCTCATTCAGATGTCTTAAGAGGGTAGAGGCTTCACTCCCTTAATTGGCCATGTTGGTCAAAGATGCTGTTGTAGGTCCTCAATGCATTTGTTCTGAGTGAAGTCTGCCAGGGCATGTGCAAGGCATGGCATGTACAAGGGCATGTTTAGGAATCAGGCTGACAGTGGAGATGAGAGGAGGGAAGCATGTAGTACAGATGAAAAGGCAGTGACAGATTGAGATGAACAACAGGATGGAAAAATGGTGAAATATGAATAATTTGTAGAGGTCTGGAGATTCCAGGCATCTGCAAGGAGGCAAAAGTTTGGCATGTTAAGTTCCTATTGCAATTCTTGTAATGATACTACTTCACTAAGTTAGCTGCTGTGGAATGTGCTATCATTTCAGATTTCTGCGTGGTTCTGTAAAGAAACCTAATTTAATTTTATAATTAAGCACATTTTACAAAAGTGACAATTACTAGCATCACACTTTTTTGTTTAATGACAAATTAGATCTCAGAATGTACTATCTTGAGAGTTAGTTTTTGTTTTAATTTATTTTTTTAATCACAGATTTCCATTAGGAATAGATAAATAAAATACGTACCTCTGTGAACTACTAAAATTAATATGCAACAGTGAGGGATATGAGGGTTTTACTATTTCCAAGCATTTAAAATGAAATACTTTAAAACTGGGATGCCATTGGCAAAATCTCTAGGTCTCCTGCCTCAGTACTATGAAATTAGATTGTAGCAAAATCCTACTATGTCTCATCATGTGTATTCTTTGTTTTCAGTTTTGTCATTTATCTTATATTAATTGGGGGTTTTATTTGTTTTCTATGAATAAACACTGAATAGCTATATTTATGTATCCTTAAAAACCACTGTAAATTAGCATAGTACCACTGAAGATAATGAAGCTGAGCAGGGCTGTAACAGCTGAGATTAGATACCCTTCTTTGTGCAAAAGAAATGTCAGTGTGGGACAGGGACTTCATCTTGGTGAGAGAGGGGCGTAACATTTTGGGATGTGAGCCAGAAAACAGCCAGTGTAAAACTCAGCCTGTGCAATGCATTATATTCCCTCCATATCCCCTCTGCTCTTTCCCTTCTGTAGCTGAAAAAGAAGCACTGTCCACAGTCCCATTACAACTGGGAAAAGAGATCTCTTTAAAGATTTAACCTCTTGTTTTTCTGCATGTTGGCTTCTGTTCATTTAAATAAATAAATAAAAGCTCCCATTAGTGTTGTGTAATCAGCCTGCAATCAGAAACACAAGAGGAAAATACTGACTGGCACTTGAACTACGTGTTGTCTCTACAAGTTCTCAAAGAATTACATATTCTTTGTTTTCTTAAAAGGCAGTATGGCAGTCTCTGGTCTGGTAATAAATAAAAAAGGCTATTGAATCTTTGTCTAAAAGCTGTGCAAGAACTAGCTGTATACCTATCTCTGTGCTTTGGGTACCTGAATGGTGAAAAACCTATTAATAGCAAAATAGATCACAGGGGTTTAAAAGATTGAAAGATAGGCCAAGTGGTTGCTAAGCTTTAGAATTACAGATGTCTTTGAAGACCTGACTGAAATCATAATGATAAAGGAATTTTGCTTAGCATGCCTGCTATGGTTTTCTCAGACATCAAGTATTTTAGGCTGTGTCCATACCTATGTTCTGAACTCATGTCAGCATATTCCTGGGGCTGGTTTCTACCTACTTTCCAACAGTGGTGGTATTTTGTTTTTCAGAGCAGTATAAGAAAGGATGATATCTCTTCTTTTTCTAAATGGTGAAATCAAGAAACACCAGCAGTTTCAACTCAGTTTAATTTAAAAATAATAATCTTGATTTTGAAACACAAGCAAAATTGAAATAAGTATTTAAATCAGACAATATCAAAGTTGATTTTCATATGTTAGAAAGTAAAGGTAAAGTAGTGTGACAGGTAGTTTTTACCAACTGGTTAATTTCCTTTTTTCTTTTAAAGTGCGCTGCAGCCCATGGCTGCCATTTCTGCTGCACAAACACACAGTGCTGCTTGTGCTTCAGTACAGGCCAGCTGAACAGAACATCTAGTTAAGATCAACAATGAGATTAGGTCTTATTTAGAAAACATCATATAAACCAGCCAAGTAAGCCAAACAGACAAAAGTAATGTGAACAAAAAAACCATGACCTGAACTCACAGTGATCTTTCAAGCAAGATAAGAGAATGAATTAATTAGCCTAACCTTTAGATGGAATTGCAAAACATTTACCTGCATAAAATTGCATGGCTTTTGTCTATGTGGAAACAGTTGACTCCTTAGAGATGTTCTGAAAGAGGCATTCATTGTGTATTTTCTTGAATCTGTAGACACATCACCTGTAATGCTTTGCTGATTTCCTATCACAGGCTTACTTTATGATAGTGGCACCTGAAAAAGAGGATTCTGAATTGCATCATACAAAGTAAGATTTCCTTACTCTTGGCAATTTTTCTGTAGCAGATGTTAGAGAAATTACAATGTAACAAAATTACAGCTGTTCATCTGTTCTGCCCAAATTTTATATTGATTTTTAGAACTCAATCCCCTCAGACTCAATGAATGGGTGGTTTTTAAAAACAGTAGAGTTTCTCCCTGCCTCTTAATCTATGTCTGTTTTAATGTGCATGAGCTAGCTTATAGCTCTCTTGCCTCCAGCCTTCTACAGCTAACATTAGGCCATCAGCAAGAAGGGTGAGTATGAGAAAATTACTTTTGAGATCCCTAAAGTTATAAATTCTATCCCATTTGATAAACAGAGCTGAGATTACAGGTCTGAGGGACATGTATCTTAGCCTGTTTTTCCCAAGCAGATACCTTAACATAGATGAATTAAGGCATGATATTTTGGAGCCCCACAGCTACCACATTTCCACTGGAATTCCTCCTCCAAATTAATAGTTTGGAGAAGGTAGAAAAAAGAAGAAAAGAAAAAAGAGGAGTTAAAAGAAATGCCTGACTTTCTATTGGTGACTTGTCCTTCAAGAATGAAATTATCCCATCAGGATGTGAGTTAGGAAAAAATTAGGTTTCAGGTATCGTAGACCTGATATGAGTTTGTTTAAGCACCTAATATAACTTGGTGCAGAAAAAATAAGTTTCCCACAGAATACAAAGGAAGAGTGAGTTTAAGATTATAACTAAAAAAGGCTGTACTTGACTGGAGCAAAAGACCATTCAACTCAGTGTGCTGTTTCCAGTGGTTGCGGTACATGAACACTTAGGTAAGGGTATAAACAGTGTTAAAATAGGATTCTTCCTCTAATCGCTTTCTCCGCCTCAGGACTGAGCTAGATGCATTTAGCAAATTTAAATAGATTTCTTTTCCATTAGGTTTTTCAGTCTTCCCCAGAGTCCATGTAAAATTTAGAATCTATTATGTCCTCTGGCAAGGAGTTCAACAAGGTTGTTAGTCCTTTTTTTAGGTGCCATTTTTAGCTTTTTTTTTTTTTTTGCCCTGGCTCCTGTCATCTCTTTTCTAAACTGAAAAGCCCTTGTTTACTTAGTTATTCTATTCTGGAAAGCATTCCACTCCTGTAATCATATTCACTTCCCTTATCTGATTTTTTGTTATTATCTTTGTTAGGGGGACAAGAGCTGCTCATTGTGTTGAAGACAGGGACAGACACAAATTTAGATACTAACTTATGACTCCAAGTTGGTGTAATCATGCTTACCTTTTTCTGCAGCCGTAACATGTTCCATTTTGTTCTCTGATTCTCAGAGAGAGATTTTGAAGTTTGCATTTCAAGCACAGAAATATTATAAATAAATTACGAGCATATTAACTGAGTGTTTACAAGTCATAGCAAAAATCTTCAGACACTGCTCTACAAAGCAAAGTCTCTGTTTACAAAGAAGAGAGTACAAATAAGCACTCCATTGAAATTTTGTCAACATCAAATTTATTCTTTTCTTAGAATCAAAACTTGCTCCTAGTTTTCAACTTTGTCACAAAGAAGAATGGGCAAATTTTGAAGACAAAATAGGGAATGAATAGCTTGTAAACTGATACAAATACTAACAGAGCAGCAGCAGTTTCTCTATTTTGACCATAATGCAACTTTGCTTCAAAGTCAGCTGTGTACTTCTGAAATTTTTACACTGCTTTTTAATCTGCACAAGATGTTGATTGCTAAATCTGAAAGTAGAATCACCTCTGGATTTTGTATGGCATTGCACGAAGACAAACAGGAAAAAAAAAGGGTACTAGAAGATCTAATTAACTCTTTAAATATTCAAGAGCTCTTACCTAGGTTCAGGAATATATGAAATGCTGTGTACTGCTGAGATTTGCACTCCCTGTCTCTGTTTCTCTCTTTATAGAAAGGTTTCTCACACATATGTGGGCAAAATACACTTGATGTTAAGATTCCTTGTCTATGCAAACATGAATATGCTTTGAGAAGGAACATTTTCTGTTTAGAATGCTGTTCTGGAGCTCTTAGTTTTGCTTCCTGTGTAATCATCATCCTATATCAAGAAGAAAATAAATCAGTCTAGTTTCTGCACACGTCTGTCAATAGAAAGGAGGAGATTATACAAAGGAGAGGATAGGCTCCCTAAAAATTGCTTTATCAATCTGTAGACTTTGGTGGACACCTGAAAAGATTTACTTTTTAAAGTTACCTATGTACAACTTTTCCTCAGTTGTTTGTTTTAGATGTTTAAGCCCTATTTCCAAATTAAGCGGTTCACTGAATGCACTTGATACTGTTAAACAGTTAGATTAGACATCTAGTCCACATTTCCTGGCTGTGTGTAGGTCAGTCACACATACTCGTAGTGTGTCATGAGAATTACAGTAAGAAGGGGGATGCAGAAATCTCTGGCCTCTATGATGCCATGAAAGATAGATCCTTGTGTAATCTGAGTTTTTCACATTGGCTTGAAGTTCTTGGCTGTCTGACATACAGTTGACAAGACATCACAAAATGAGACCCTCTGGTTTTTAATCACATGAAAACCCTGTATCCCAAACAAACTAAACTCTCCAGATCACAAGAAGGATGCATGGTTTCCAAATTTACAAATCATCTATCCACATAATTACAGCAGTCTATATGCATTTGGCAACCTTCAACCTTCAAAGAACCTACTGGATTCAAGAAAGCTGAAGGATACATCTGTAACATGGCTGTTAAAGTGGTGTAGTGGCTAGGGTTCATGCTCTGACTGATCATCATATAAGAATTCTCACCCCATATTGTTGTATGCTGGGTTGGTTCAGTTAGAGATTTTAATAAATGTCAGTGAGGTTGGTCCTCTGTACCCCTATTTTCCCCTCACAATGGTTCACTCTGAGTCGCTTACCACAGGAGCTTTTACATGTCAATCTTGTAGCCACTCCCGGGTTCTTCTTGAAAGTTCTGTAGCAATCACCCCCTCTTTGCATTCCTATTTGTCCCAGAACCCTGTACCCACCTCTGTTATGTTCCCATAGGTTGTTGTGATCCACGTCACTCCCCTGTTGTCTGTCCCTATTGGGCGAGGGGGATTTCCTCCCCTGTCTGCCCGCCCCCTATTTAACCCAATGCTTTCATTGTCCATTTGCCATTTTGCCCTCGCGCTGCCTGGGAGCAACCGCTCTAACCATTGCAGTGATCACGTAGGAAATAAAAGTTCTCAGGCCCACAGAGCAAAGTGTGCCTTCTCTTGTCCCTTTGCTTCCTCTCCGTGTAAGGCTACGAAAGCTGTGTACCCACACCGGGGTGCTCCGCACTAGCAGGGAGGCAAACGCCTTAGCCCAGGAGTGCCTGTGCACGCGGCAGCTGTGGTCTCACCAAAGGGTGGCTCTAGGCGGGCATCCCAGCTGCCCGAGACCGTGGCGAACAAAAGCCGCACCATATCAGTTGCTAACATAGCAAACACATTGCATTTACTGTTGCTGTACCAATGGCTTTGACCACAGTGACAAATCGCATGTGCTGCTTAACTGCATATGTGAAGATAGAGCTGAGTTCTGGCTCAACAGGGGATGATAGACTGTTTCAAGTCTATCACATGTGTTGAAAAACACATCATTTTTCAAGTTGCACACAGTGTAAAGAGGACCCTAACTTCTTCAATGTAAGGGATGAAGCAGCAAAGAAATTGCTAATTATAGAAGACAAAACTTCTCAGTTCCTCCTAGCAGGATTGGGGAAGTCTTTAGTCAGGGCAGAGGGAAAAGACTGAAAAATCCAGAATCAAATATGGGATTAGAAGAAAGAGGTCAGAAAGGATATGACTTGGGTAGCAGTCTCTTAGAAAACTCCATAAATGTGTCTCTGCTTTATGTCTGACAGTGGACAGCTTGTTCCTCCACTCAGGCTGGGAGGTAAAGATGCCAGATTTCTACTGTGAAATTGCAAAGAATGGAGGACGTATGCATATATCAGAAAGTGGTGTGTATATATATATATTGTTAATATGGACCTTCCAGCATGAAAGTCCAGGATAAAATTCATTACCATAAGTATCTCTTTCAAAATATATTAAAAAGTCTATTTTCAGAGTGCAAAACAGCAACAAAAAGCCATTTCCCAAGCAATTTCCCCTGTGCTTTATTGAAAGTAGGAATGTATGATTTTGTCTGTTTGGGATATTGAAGGAACAGCTCACGTCTCCAGAGGTGATTGAAGCATTGGAATTTATTTTGAAGTAATGAGCTTGGAAGAAAAAGATGGAGAGAGTTCTGTCATAGTTGAAAGTCTTATAGAAGGAGGGCAGGGTGCTGAGAGTTGAAGAAAAAGGCAAAGGCAAAGGCAGCATCCTGTCTGACCTTTCCTTCATGATCAGTGGGACATCTTCTCAGAGTTTTGTATTCTCCTTTTTATTTTTTTAGAGCTCCCTCCACCATCTAGTGCCCTCTTGCCTCCCCTGCTGTTCTCTGTAGCAATTTATTGTCCCAAGTAGAAAACCAAGAAAACCAAAGAACATCAGGGAGACAGTGTTTGGTGCATTGTGGGATCCAGTGTCATCCACACTGAAGTAAGTGTAAAGAGCATGATAAGTTCTTCTGGATGTGTCTTACAGACTGTGATCTCGGTAATTCCCAGCATCTTCTTTATAAAAGAACTGTTTTTTCCCCAGGTTATTCTTGCTATACGTTAATTATAAGCTCTTTAAAAATGTAGGCTAAGGTCACTAGCTAATTTTTGTTGGCAATACTAGATGGTACAATAAGAATTTGAGGCAACCTACTAATGTTCAGTTACAGTAATTTGTTTAGTCAGCTGAAATGCAACATAAGGGAATAAAGTGTGGGGTTTTTTTATGCTCATGTTTGTGAAATGATAATAACAATCTTACAGTTGAGAACTGCTTTCTTCAGTCTTCTGTATTGTCTTATGCTTCATTTTGTGACTATCCCTATGATATTAATTTCAGAAAATTAAAATTCTTAAGAAGTTTCATGCATTACTTTTAGTTCTGAAATGGTTGACATCCTAAATTGGGTAGAAAAATAAAAACAAATGTAATATCTTGCTGAGGGCCAAATTACTATATTTTTAAAAAATCATCTAGTGTCAAAGAAACACAGAAATTAACATTTCCTTGCTTAAAAGAAGCCAATGATTGCTTGCAGTACTCAAGCATGCCCCTTTTTTCTGATGTTTTCGGGATTCTGATGTGAACAACAACTAGTGCATCACTCCTTCATGGACTAATTGGTGGTTAGCAACAAGATTTAACAAAATTAACTGCAAAAATAATCCTCTTGCAAAACGTATTTTACAATACTTATATATGCAAGTGCATGATCACTTGCTAACTTACTAATATGGGAAAGATAGAGTTAAATTTCGGAGTTGCTGTTAAAAGCCTTCTGGAAAATATGGTTCTAAGTAATTAAAGAAAGCACAGATTATTAAGGTAGCATTCTTAATTTCTGAACTGAAGCTTTTTAAGGAAAGTCTGTGTAAACAGCACACATGCACAGAGAACCACCCCAGCAGTGTGATTTGAATAACTGAATAACTAAATCAGTGTTTCTCACCTGGCAATATTTTTTGCTGTAAATGTATCTCTTCTCCCATTTACAAGCACAAGAGTGACTGAATAGTTACCACCACACTTTGATGTATTTGTGTGAAAGGCATCAAATATCAGTGTTGGAGGGTTATGCCTCTTGACTTGACCCAAAGACCTAGCGTTAAATGATTTTTATCTGCTTTCTTCTTGCCAGCATGAATTCAGCTAGCAGAGGAGTTTGGATCTGTCTGGTTCTATGTGCAATACCAGGATGACTTGGAGAGGAAGCAAAGAACACTGCTGGGAAAGCTTTTGTATATGTTCTTAAGGGGAAAAATAAGTGTTTGCTTATCTGCTGTGTTTAATTGAGTTGGGATTATAATTGCTCAAATTTTCATTCCCGACTGCTTTTGTAATGGGAACAGTGTTTGCAGTGTGTTTTAGTCTTCCTGGGCTTTGCTGTGTGCATTAATCTAGCTTTATAAAGGATTTACATTTTGTATTTTCTCATAATATTTTTTTTTATAAGAAACAAAATGCTCCCCAAGTAAGCCCATCAGGCAGGGCCATGGACATTTAAAAGGAAAGGATAGCTGTCATAGTAAGGATTTGTAAACTGAATGTAACAAGGTTGGCAAGAAAAGTCAGAAAGCTATTTATGCTCTCAAAGGGTAACTAATGATTTAATAGTAGATGGTATGAAGAAAATAATGGATATAAAAGTTTACAGGATGCTTTTATTCCCCAGTGAAAAACATAGAAGAAAAAAAGAAGAAGAAAAAAGAAGCCAAAAGTATGAAAGGAGCTTTAAAGATGGAAAAATGTACATCAGTGAAAAGAGGAGTTGTTCAATTGATGCCACCATTTTAATAGACCAAGAGGATTTCACTTGACTTGTGACCTTTCGACACAAGCCAAGATTTTTGTACAGGCTTTCTATTTTGGATAATAAATGTATGTTGGATGAGTAAATGCCTCTTATATTGAGATACAAATGCCAATTTTATGCTGGAAAATGTAGTGGGTTATGTACGGTAGTGTTATTGATATCAATGGATTAAAATAAGTGGATTAGTTCTGAAAATTAGGATGAATGCTGTTATGCAAACATCCTGTGAAATCATGAACTGGGGGATGTGGAATGGATCTACATGTGGAACAAACTGAAATATGACTTTTTAAATTATTTAACTGGATTCCTCTCTCTCCTTTCCTATCTATCTATACAAACATAAGCACATACAGTATTAAAGAAAGAGGGAGAGTCCAGAGATTAAAGAAAATCCTCCATGGTCATAAACTAATCTGTAGCATTGGAAAAATAGGAAGAAATATTACTTGAGGAAAAACTAATCTGTAAATAACTAATGCATAGTGCTGCATCTTTTGCTGAAACTGTTACTGCCTATAACCGCTGCAGAAGCTGCACTAGATGGGCATAACATTTAGGGTTTCATCTTTGTTGCAGTGTTTCGGTTGGTTTTTATAATTTTTTGAGACCTTGACTATTTCATATTTTTGATATTTCCCACATTTAATTTCTATCTAACTGAAGCATGAACCTTGAAAGTTGCATTTTTTAAGGCACTGATTATTTCCTTTCTAACAAATAGAAAAATACATCATCTATCACTGAACATAACTATTCACTATAACATAATATTCACAGAACATTAACTGAGTTTTAGTTTATCCAAATTTATCCTGAGGGTCATTCTTAAACCCTGTACTAGTCAATCAAGTACTCCTTAAAATTCAGATCATCCATTTTACAGGTTTCCCTTGGTGCTATTTGTCAGAAGATTTAAAGTCACTTGAAGATTTTCACACCATGGTAAACCTCAGTTATCAATTGCCATTTTTTCTTTGCCTGTGCCTTTTTTTCCCTCTAGAGTCATTCTCTCCTGTTTCTATACATGCTTCCTTCTTCTTGATATGGTTCATGATGACTATTTTTAAAACATATGGTGATCACTGTGCATCATGAAGATGAAATCCTTTACTCCCATTTGAGATTATAAAATGTTTTGAGAAAAGCTCCTATTCTTTCTCTGTATCAGTAAATCTCACATATCACTTCCACAAACACATACATTTCCTCACAGCCCAATGCTTCTAGGACTTTTGGAGCCAAAGTGCTATGCAGATTTAGACCAACTGTAAAAGTAAAATTATTTAATCTTTTTAATGTAAAATATTTTAATCTATTGATAAGAAGATCCAAGGAATGTATCTTACCCATTTTTTCCCCTAAAGTCAAATTGAGTGTATCTTACATTGTATGTTTCCAGCAATTTATTTTGAATCTATGTATGCTTTCAAAGGACTATTATTTATGAAGTGTTTTCTTACTTTGCTACTTTTTGTAATGGATCAGGGTGTAAAAATATTGAGGATGTACAGGAAATTGGGCTACTTGCTGTCTGGGAAGCAATTCATATTAGCTACTGTCTACTTCATCTCCTCTTATTGTTTGGAGTGGAAATTAATTTTCCAATACCTACAGTGCCATGGAAAACATAATCTACTTTTTTAATAGCTTGTAGATCAAATAGCTCAACTCAGGGAAATGGGTTCCAATAAAAGTTCCAATTTTTTATGCTGGGCAGCAAATCCATATTATAGAAGCTGTCTTCGTTATTCATAGGTATTTTCCTAACTTAAAGTTTCCTTCAAGTAGTGTTAACATTTGATGATGCAAAATGAAGGCCAATAAGCTGTACAGGGTACGTGCTTTGTAAAATGAATTGGCCTCTTGGGAACAGAAGAGCTACAACTTCAGTGATAACAATTATGTTTTTATGGCCCAAGACAGAAATAAAATGTTGAAATGGGAAATTAATGCAAAAGCTTAGTAGGAAAATTATCAAAAGCTTAGAATCACAGCATGTAAAAAATCATTGTAATATATCAAAGAATCTGTTTATGAATGATCAGTTACAGCGAAGCTGAGAGTTATAAATAAGGTTATACTTTCCCATTCTCCTAACATCCAATACTGTCTAAAAGATCTTTTTAATAAAAATGTGCATTATGTGGGTTTTACTTCCTTTTTTCTCTGGTTCAATTTTCCTTGTTGCTTAAGGTAATAATTGAATAAGGAGCAATTCATGAGTCAAAGACCACTTCAATTTCTAGTTTTATGTTGGATAGACAACGATAGAAGATATGAATATGAAGACATATTATTTGGACACTGTTAGCTTCACAGTAATTTATGATGCAATATTAGATGTGATATTTCTGTTGTTAGTCTGCAGAATTTGTCAAAGCAACAAAACAAAAATCAGCATGAGATGAAAGTGGGTTCCTAAAAAATCCTTAAAGAACATCTGCAAATCCTTACTGTGGTAATGCTCGAAAATTTATATAACTCTATCCTGGTCAGTGCTGGCTAGTATCACTTTGCTTTTTTTTTTTTTTTCTTTTTTCCCCATTTGTTATTCTGTTGTTAATTTGAATTACAACTACGTCTATGATGGCTGGCAGCAGTTAGCAGTAGTTTATACAGGGATGCAATATGCTTCATAACCTTTATTAAGAAAGAATTCCAAAAAAATCCAAAATTGCATTAAAAATTCCCAGTTAACTCACTGCCCATAGGAATTGAATTAATCCTTTTATTGGTTTATTTAATCTGATTAAACTTTTCATGCTCTAGTATCTGCATGCATATTTCCATGTGCAGTGTGCGTGTATGCCATATGTAGGATAAAAACCTCATTTTTAAGCAATTTTAAGCTTCCAATTACTGAGAAGCAAACCTTTGGTTTCCATAAATGCATAGCAGGTGCCATTCACTTGTGTATATTTGTGAATATATATATATTCACTTTATATATGTGGTGGAAAGACTCTAATGTGTATAAGAATGGACAAAAAAAAAAATAATTTTTGTGTCAGAAAGCTCCCATCTCAACTCAGGGTGACACTGCTGTACTCTGTTTTGTATGAGCACATTAAATCAAATAAACATCTAAACAATCTTTCATCCTACTTAAAATATTTAGAAGTATGAATGATATGATTAAAAGATGCTGTGTCTTCCCAAGGTCTGGCAGAATGTTTGTGTCAAAGTGAGAAGCTGAAGACAGACATATCAATAGCGCCTTATACTTCAGAATTGCAACAGCTTATGAATAGTAAAGAAACATTTTTCAGGGAAAGCAAGTTCCTACAAAATTTTAAGGTAATAAAGAAGGCACATAGATTTTAGGCTTTCTGGACAGTGCCTGGGGAAAGATTAGCACTTTCTAACAAGATCCACTTGAGTCAGCAAAATGAGTAAGGGGCTGCCAGAAGCCAATTCTTGCTTATTGTCCATTTAGACACATAATAGGTGATGGGAAGTGTTGAGATGGGGAACTCATTTTAAAACTCAAATCTTAGAACTTCACAGGGACTCCCTTGAAATCCCCAGCCTGATATGTTACTTCATTAATAGATATCTACATAGATTCTCTGAAAAACAGACAGTTTTCAAAAAAATTGAGGTGGTTTCTTTGGTTTCTATTTAGGGTGCAGCTGAAGTCTCTAAGTCATATTTTCAGGCTAAGAGTGATTCTGTTCACAACATAAGGTGACTAAATTCTGATCAAATCCCTTCAGACACATGGGAGTCAGGGAAATTTAGGGTTTACTTGTAATGCTTGAAGTGTCCCGTTTCTCTTCTTAAAGGAAAGATATAAGTTAAAATCCCATATCCCTGTCTTTAGTCATTTTTCTATCTCTTATGCAGTCCTGAGCACTGATTGCTAGAGAGTTTTTTTACCAGTAGGGAGGATGTGGGTAGTTTAGGGAGTTGGTGTAAGAGATTTTTCTTTAATATTGCTAGCTGACAACTCTGTTTATTTGAGAGAATAAAGAAACATGGTGTTAACTTTGCAGTAAAACAGGAACTGCTGCTGAAAATTGCCAGTTGAGCAGTGGTCAGCCCAGTATGTCAGGAGGCAGTTGTTCTTGATTTTTCAACAGCCAGATTAATGGTAGTTTTGTGGGAAATTTTTCATTTATATAGTTTCTTATTTTGCATGTAGTTCACAGGAAAAAAAAAAAAAAAGAGAGAACTATAAAAAGATACAGTAGAATACCTGATCAATAGGTGGAAAATAGTAACCCCCCAACATTGATATATTCAGCATTATGTACTTAATAGGAAGCTGTTCCTATTGATTCATTTTTTAATTCACCATCCATTAAAATTATTTGCCTTTTTATAATGCTTTTTCTTTTTGTCAATATGTTTCAGCAAGCTCCTTCTATCTGATCTGTGCAATAGCTGGTGCTAACACAGATCAAAATGCATCATATGCTTCACAGTGCGCAGTTTAATGAAATGTGACTTACTTAATTTTTAGCAATTTAAGTACCCAGCAAAGTGTCATCTGGGGTGTTTGTGTCAGACATTCAGGTGGAACACTGAGCACATCTGACTCAGATCTTTGAAAGAAGGGTTGGGGCTACCCTCCCTCATGGAACATGAAGGGCTGGCTCACGCAGACACATGTATGCCAGGCCACTGAGGTGGAATGAAGATATCTGATTTTGAGATGTGTGGTCATTAAAGGCTTTTGTCTCCTACCTAAAGGCTAAGTGATAGAAATCCATTACATTTCATGGAGCCATCCAACACCATCTCTCATTCTGAAAGGTGCCCAATGTTATCATAGTCACTCTGATTATCTCCTATAGCTTTAAGAGGAAAGTGTGAGAGCAGATTTTTTTGTTCTTTTTTTGTTGTGTTAAACAGTGAGACAAAATCTTTAGCACTAATTATTTATCTAAGTGGAAGTTGTGTTGACCTTGTACTAATACTGTCTGCCAGCCTTCCCATAGAACAGCAGTGGAGGACTTAGTCTATTATTTAAGGAATGAGAGGAGATATGTTTCTTTTTTTTTTCTTTTTGTTTTGCTTTATTTTGTCTTTGGTGGTTTTATCTTGCTGTGCATTTGCTATGCCAGTTCAGGAACCCTCGAGAAACAATACTATTCTTCACTTCAAATCACTCCTTAAACACAGAAGTAGTTATCTTTTTTGTGACAATGTGGGTTTGCTCTTGCTTGTGAGTTGACTGTTAATCGCCAGGCTGTTAATTTCTATTGGCTTCAAAACCAACCTAATCAGTTCATTACTGAGCTTAACTAAAGTGTTCTCATCCACTCTGCAAGAAAAATACTTCTGAAGCAAGCAGATGGGCACTTGACTGCCTTTGCTCTCAATGTGTACTGTGTTCTGCACTTTAGATGGATGTCTGGCAGTGATCCCAGCCTCTTCCCTTCCTGAGATCCTGTATTGCTGCATTTCATGTTCATGGCTACTGAGGTTTTACATGTTCATTAAATAATGCAAGACTAATGTAAGACATTTATGCATGCAGACACAGAACCTTAAAAAAAAGGGCTCTTACAATGGTTTAACTATTAATACTATTGAGCAAATGAAAACTGAAAGCAAAACACTTTTTGGGGAAAAAAAGTAAGGGTAAACTGAATATTTTTATCAGTTTTTCTCTGCTTTCTAGGTCAGCATCTCATACGGAAGACTAAATCATTATGACGAATGCATTTTGCTGTCTAATTGTTTGAAATAGCATGATAGCAGCCATGTTACTACAATAAACTTGCTTCCATGATTGAACTAGATATATTTTTATCACTTCAATATTAGCCTCTACAAATTGTCCCTCCCTCATCCAATAGAATTTCAGTATTCTTTCCTCACTCATTTAATAACAAAACAAAGCAGTTCTATGAATCCCTTCACACACACACACACCTACCACTGCAGGAAAAATCTAAACAACAAAATATTATCATTATTTTGTAAAAAAATATATGCAGGTCAAAAGATGAGTAATCACCACCTGTGGATTCAAGTCCAGCATTCTTACATTGTTGCTCTGGTGTTTTTAGACATACAGTGTTAAAAATGTTTTAGTATTGTATACTGCTTTATCAGTAATGCAGTTTTTGTTCATCAAGGAGATTCAGAGTCTCAGCGTGTGCATTTTGATGAACTTGGAGGTCTTTTTCAACGATAATGGTTCTATGATTCTATATAAGCAAATGCCATAAACAAAGGGAAAAAAGAGATTATGTCCTCTGTCTATTGCTTCAGAAGTTTGCCATTGAAAGCTGGTTCATATCTAGTGTGAGGAAGAACTTGCAGATAAAAATATTATTAAGCAATAAAGGAGTTTAAAATGGCATAAGATGTATCATTTCAGCTGGTAATTCTTTCATTTTCACAATAATAATTCAGGTAAAAGAGTAACAGTAAGAAAAAATAGGACTATTAACAGAACTGCTGTGTCATACACAGTGTAAGGTATAAAAGCTCACTATTCTTTGTCTATTTAGAAATTAAAATACTTTTAGAAACAGAAACTTTAGAAATACCTTTAGAAATAGAAACTTTCAAGATATTAGAAAAAGATATTCTAAAAAAGTCAAAATGAAAACTATCAGAACATTTCAGAATGAAATGTTGAATTTTTTGGTAGAGAATTTCTTAGAATTATTTTAATATTATGCAATATAAGATAAAATAGTTTCATATCCTCATGTTTCTGTCAGATTTTGAGTGTTCCCTCCATATTTTTTTTATAATGGAAAACCTTTTACTACAAGTAAGTAAGAAATACAGTAGCTGCAGGCAAATGCTTTCAGTCAAACAGAGATGTGGCTTTTTTGTGTAGTCTATCATCCTGACCTGGAAAAAGTATTTGAATGTGAATGTGAGCTCTTCTTCAGAGAAACTCTGTTTATTGCTCTGTAGATCAACTTCATCATCTTTCATCATTTAAGATCCAATCCAGAGGTCCTAGCATTCAACAGAAATATTTATTCATGCTTCCATGGGCTTTGGATCAGAAGGTGGAGTTCCAACTTCATTATTCAGTGAGAGCTAGTGGAGTTTGTTTCAAAAGTGAAAACAGATATTGATCTGCTGTGTGAAACTATTACATGGTCTTCTAAACATTTGGACTAAGCTCTGGGATTGTTGTACATCATTCTGTCTTAATATGCAAGTCACATTGGCCAACCAAGTGTGAGCCTAAAAATCCACTGAAAATTTTATAGCCTAAAAATTCTGGCTAACCTCCTTAACCTTATTTAATGCCTAGTTAATCAATAAATATTGTGCTGGTGTATTTTGGGTTTTTTTTTTTTTTTTTGTGATAGATTCTACTAGGTGTTAATGTGAAAAGTTCCGATTTGCTTATCCAGAGAAAGCACAGTTTCAGAATCACTCTGAAGTGGCTCTAGTATAAACACCTTGACCCCTTGACTCAAGGCTTCTCCACAGTGTATTGTAATTTTTCAAGCCTGAGAGTGAGAAGTGGAATCTAGTCTGGACCTGGGTTTTTCTTGATATAGGAAGGGGAGAGAAATGGCAGTACTGCCTACAAAACAAGGACAAAATTGGAGAATGATGGTTTTGGTGCTTCTGCTGCCCTGCAAAAGAGAGAAGGGGATAAGGATGATGTCTCAGCTGAGTTTGCTGGCTTCAGGGAGGCTGGAAGTAGGTGCCCTGGATCACAGCCTAAACGCTACCTCAGCCTCAGCCTCAGCAGTGACAGAGCAAACCTGTTTATGTCTAAGGTTTGCTGCCAGTACAGATGATGTTTGTACCATGGCTGTGGTTGTTTTCTTATCTGTTGTCTGAAGCAGCCACCCACTTTGTCTGTGCCTAAAGTTTACTTTGTTCTTCCAACACTAATTCCCTTTTTGTTTTGTTTTGTTTTCAGAGATACTCATTTTTCAACACTCATTTTTCTCCTTGCAAACTCAGTTGAAAAGACACATGTTTTTTTAAAGGCTTTAAAAATACTTTCTGGGGACTGATTGTGACATTTCAACTGTTCCTCCTATAGTAACATTGTAATTACACTGCTGGGTGTATGAAAAATAACAATTAAAAAATTGGCATGGTTAAGAAATCTTGAAGTCCATCAAAGATTTCAGAGAGCTTTAGCTCCAAAAAATATGGGAAGGTTTGCAGGAAAAAATTCTCAAAAAAAATTTTTTTACAAAGAATCAGTAACAACTTAATCCACATTAATTAGGACAGCAACATTATAAGTGCAATTAAGTAGTGGTGTTAAGTGTGAAAGGTTAACATTTTGCTTAGATTTTGTTGAATAATGATGTACTTAAATAATGTTTATTTTGACTCAGTAAACATTTCTTCATTATACAGGATTACATCTATGAAGCATGGAAGGTAAAAAGTACTTAACATTAAACTCTAACACAAAATCTTAATTTGCAAAGGACTGGGGTTTTCTTATAATTTTCTTTTTAGAATAATTTCTAAATAATTCATATATCTTTGAAGTAACTGGTTTTTATTTATGTTCACCTTTGTTTCCATGAAAAAGTTCGAGCATAATAAAAAATTTTCTAGGACTTTTATTCCTTTATATCTTTTTAGTGATATATAGTCAATTTCCAAAGAAATCTTGTCTTTTCTATAGGGAGAAAATGCTTGAAGTCACAATAGGTCATCTTCCTTCCTAAAAAATATAAAATTGCCATGAAAACCAAACCTTTGTGTAACCAGGATATTTTGACAATTCTAATTGCTTCAGATTTCAAAATTAGGATTGTAAGCAGGTGTCAGGCAGGTATAGAAAAATGATCTTTTTTCTTCATTCATTGCATAGGAAAGAATTAGAAAAACAAAACCTAGGAAGATTATTTTTTTTTTTGCTGTCTGTGATGCAGTAATTCACTAAAATTGAAATCTGACATTTGTTGATTTAAGATTAGCAGCATTCAAGCACAGGGAGAAAACAATGCATTATACAATTTTCTTTCTGACTTATGTTCCTAATCCCTGTAAAATGTCAAATGGAAGGTGAGAAAGAGCAAATCTCCTGTGCAAGAATGTAACGAGAGAAACTCTTGCAGTGTGACCAATTCTTGCCATGAATACTTGCAGAACATCATTTTTGCTGACAGCAGAGCAGTGGTGTTGTTTTCATGCTGGTAAATCTGAACACACCAAATGAATTCTGGTGACATTTACTGCTCAGGTCTCAGCTTTTCTTCTTCTAGTCTCATGCGTAATACTCTTCCTGATTCCCTGTTCCAAGGCAACATACAGTGCAGATGCACTGAAGTGTGCTATTTGGGCAACTTCTTTCAGGCTGAGTCCCTCAAGAATAGCTTCCATACAGCTTGTGCTTCATTGCTTGGTTATAAAATACAGCACACACTGCATGTGGCCAGAAGAAACAAAAAAAAACCCCCAAAAACCCCCAAAAAAAAAACCAAAAAAAAAAAAAAGAAAAAAAAAAGAAAAAAAATAGCTAAATAAACAAAACCTGTCTTATAACCTTTTGAAAATCCCTTCCCACCAATTTTTTGCTTAAGGCAAACAGCCCAATGACAATTAAACTGCCTTGGAAATATGAACCTACACTGACATCAGCTAAGTGCCATCACAAAATTGATGTTATGCAGTTCTTATGATCTGCTGGATATTATGTGTTTTGAAGGCAGGATAGAGCAGTTCACTCAGCAAGTCTGTTTTTACTTACTCCTACCTTTCTGTTTGATCAATGTGAAAGAAAAAATATTTTATTGCATTTTTTTTCTTTCAAATCCACCTGCAAAAGCAGTGTGCTTTTGAATTCCTCTTGCTTGTTTACTTCTTCCTTTTTACACTTAGTATGACTTGGATAGACAACATAGTTTCAACAACATTATGTATTTACAAGTTAGTGGATGTTTGTGAAAAGGCCGATTTGTTTTATGCTGCTCTAAATGTATTTTATCCTTTTTGTTGTGAGAACTCTTAATTTTTGCCAGAAGAGAAGGGGAGAACTTTACGAGTCTAGCTTTTTTTCAAGTTAGATCCTAGGTTTCTGCTGAGAAATCTATTCCAAGAAGGGCAAACTCTTTCCACAGAAAATCACCTTACCCAAACCCCAGTTATTCATCAGAAAAGGTTGGATGGAAACACTTCATCCAGTCTCATTTCCTTTTGCATTAACAGCTATCTTTAATGCACAGATCTTTGAATGCCTTCCAGTCATATCCCTCAAAGATGAGAGATGTGCATAAGAGATGTAATGGTTGCCTCATTTGCAATTGCCTGATCAGACCTCAACCCTCAAGCACAAGTTCAGTGTTTCATAACATTAATTTCTTATAGCAACTTAAAATCCTGGAAAATTGAAGACATTCTGTTGGAGCAGCAATGATATAGCATACATTACTTGTATATTTTTTATGTTCTTTGCTATCCTATTAGTTTATTAAGAAAAAAAAAAAGCAATGAGGGAACATATTTAATGGTGCTTGCCTTTTTTCTCTTCCTCACAACCCTTCTTTCAAATTTCTATTTTTATTATTTTAATGCATTAATTTTATTTAATGCAAATTTAATATTTACATAATTTTTCAATACTATAACTAACAGAAACTATATAACTCTAATTCTTTGTTGTAGCCATCTCTCATGCAATTACATATGCGCTCTTCATTGTGCACTCTTCAATAGGGAGATAGTACAAAACTATAAGATATGCATGGCTTTGAATGCTGTTTTTACTAATAACTAATATGGTATTCATTGTGGTAATGAAATATTATTTTTAAATAATGTGTTCATGGTGTAAGGTGGTTACTGATATGTAAGAATGCAAGAATAATAGGAATAAAAATGACAAGCAATACAATCTTCACCAGGAAATTGATGTGCGTTTGAGGAAAATGCTTTTACTTCTAAATTTAAAGATTTTAAAGCCCCTGTTTTCTAAAACAACTACAAGAAATACAGCAAAAGGGAAGAGTAGAAACTACTGTTGCGAAAGCCAAATGCAGTAAGTTAGATCTCTGGCTCAGTAACCAGTGATGGAATCTTTCAGCAATATCCAGAAAATTACAGATTCTGCGCAGGTTCCTCAGCTTTGTCTCATTCAGACTGGATGGGCATTTTAAAACTTGAATGATTAGACTTTCTATTCCCAGCTACTTTTACTTTTTGAGATATCCATTTCTGCCTCAGTTCTCATGTGGTAAGTGTTGTTTCTTGATAAAGGTCCCTGGCAAATTTCATTACATAGATCATGAGCGTATGAGTCAGTGAGACTGTATACCCCTGAAAAATAGAGGACAGAATCACACAGGAAGATACAGATGTTTGATCACATTTTTTCATGCGCACAGAGCAGCGAAGAAACATTACACTGTGCAGAACTGTTTGAACACCATTTTGAACCCAAATGAACTTGTTCTATTGAGCGGTGTGGTGTACTACTTTGAGGATTTTAGTGCTTTCATGTGCTATGTGACTGTCATCTCATGTAGAGGTGGAGCAGGAAAGGTGGATGACCATGCACACATTTTCTGAGGTTTCTCTGCAGTGTTAGCAGGACTTCTACTAATTTATACCTTTGCTCTTAGTGGCAAGAAGAATGATTAATCTTTGCACTGAATTGCTAAGGCACACCCCCACCTTTAAATTTTACGCACTTTGAGAGTCAGTCCTTCTAAAGAATAGCATTGCTCATCTAGAGTTCAAGACTTTTGCTAAGTCTGGACTCAAGAGACATGAGACTGGCAGGAGAAGTAACTGCTGCCATATGAAATACCATGGCTTGTGCAGCCATAAAAAAAAAAAAAAAAAAAAAAAAAAAAAAAAAGAATAAAATTAAAATCCTAGCTTAATGACTGACAGAAAAGAAATACCAAGTCTTGTAAAGGATGAGAAAGGGTAGGCACCATCTGCTACTCTGTGGAGTAGGATTATAAAATGCGTCAGTCATGCCATCGATGAGAGAAGCAGAGAAAATGCTGCATGTCACGGCATCTGTTATCACAGGTAGAACTTTCAGGGAAGAAAAAAAAGCCTGATATAGTGCAGAGAAGCTGCTGCTGGTGGTTATTTGACTCTCAGCACTCCTGAATGTTCAAGATCTAGATTACAGGGATATTCTCCATCCTGATGGAGGAGGAAGCATACAGAGAAATGCAAGGGAGATCTAACATTTTCTTAGTCTTTGTCAATAGAGAAAACATTAAATATTTCTACTGTAAGAATTTCTTTTTTCCATGTAATGTCATATCCATCCTATTTCTAAACTAATGGCTTTGTGTGAAAAGTTTGAAAGCTCCTTGACTTAAAAGTTTGACAAATGTTGAAAAAGTTATTAATTTTGCATCTACTCAGAGAGGCAGGTATTTGATATCCATGACATTCAAGTTCTCAAGAAAAATGCATTTAACACAGCATCAGGGTTGTTGGTAGCATGCTTTTGGCCAAAGAGAGTCTGGCCAAGGTCAGAGAACAGAAAGCCAGGTCTTCCAATGACCAACAGCTGCATGTGCAGAGAACAGGGCAGATTAAAGGGCTGGGGTGGTCAGTACAAAGGTGCATGTGATACCCAGTCCTCTTAGTGCTCTAGAAAAGGTTTATCTATTTTATTCTTCTTCGATAAGGCCTGGATCAGTGATGCCGGACTGTTAATATTGGAAAAACTGAAAGGTGGAAATAATAATAATATCAATCTGTTTTCCTACTGCAGTTTAGAGTCATTTGAGGGATGCAATTTGGATACTTATGTATGATGCTTTGTACGTATCTTGTCATCTTGTTTTCTAGCTTCCTACTCTGTTGATATATTTATAAAGGACTATATGATTAAAGTTTTGAGTTTCCAGAAATATTATTTTACTGATCAGTTGTAAGAATGTGGGTTCTTTTCCTCCCTCAGTTCTTAGGGAATGATAGAGATTAATGAGAAGTCAAAGGAAAGTTACTGTCCTCACATTTGATTGTGGCAGAGACACTGGTTCATGTTGTAAGCTTCATAAGTTTGGGAATGCTAAAAGAAGAAAAGGACAAACCTTTAACTTGAAGGTTAAATGTTGAATATTTTAGTTTTACCTTCTTTCACAAGTTTATAATAATCAAACCAGAGATCATTTTCCAGAGAAGTACCAATTCTTGACGGTATTTATAGAACATCTATAATTTTTAGAGATTTAGTTCCATGTGAACCATGGTAAGAGCACTGCTGATCAGATCCTGGCTCTGCATTGCCATTTGTATTGATGTCATGTGTCTGAGCTCAGAAACACTGTAGTTCAATTTTCATTAAGGTAAGTCAGCAACAGACCTGCAATCATTTGACTCATTGAACAGTGGGTAACACATGTGTTTTGAAATAAGAGATTTGATTGCCTTTCTTTTGACCCTGCCTTTGCTCTTTTAAATATTTGGTTTTATTTTGTTGCAAATCGCGATATATTGCTCTGTACACTTCTGATTCTGTCTGCTACTTCTATAAAAGCAGTTTCTACAGTAAGCCACACTTGATTTTGACATAGATTCATATAAGTCGATTCAAGAAAAAAATAACATTTCCACATCAGTGTAGCTTTCTTTATTGATCTAAGAACAATAATGCATAAGACCAAAGAGATATTTTGACATATGAATAAGAAAGAAACTCCAGGTTTCTCCAGAAAAAAGGTGAAATAATAAAAAAACTGCCAAAAAATAATAAAAGCAATCAAACAATCCTCAAAATGCAAGACCTTTTGAATTTTTTAAAATTTATGTAAATGCACATATATTATGCATACTTCTATTATATGTATTTTTATATATATATATATATATATGTATATTAAGAAAAAAAAAAGCTGTAAAATCTGCCAGGAGAATTTGGTAAATTTACAACTATTCATTCACAAATTGCCAGGAAATTTCTGACTGTACTCTGTATTTTTCTTGAAAGAGAAAAATATTCTGCCTTTCAGGTCCCAAAAGTACAGCTGGCCAAAAAAAGCTTTCTTTTCACTAGAAAATGAATCATAGTTTATATGGCATTCACTAGGAGGACATAAATATGGAAAGCTAAGTTATCACTTCTTTGAAGAATCCATAATTTGAAAACTGTATTTTTTTTCAGTGATTTGTATCTCAGTAGGAAAGAATATTACATTGAAAAGAAGAATCTAACAGATTTAATTCAACTGTATTAGATTTCAAAGAGTATTTTGTTAATTTTATTTTGCGGTGATATCCTTAAATTGTATTGCTTAGATATACAGATATTTAGAGAAAATAATGCATAAATTGCTCATCTTAGAATTTGGCTTTTAGGAAATAAGTTTAGAGAGCATCTGCAAAATGAAAATCTAAGGGAATAGGAATTCTGCAATAAATACTGAAGTTTATTGTAAAGAATATCAGTTTTGGATGACTTTGTCACTTTTTCCAGTGAATTAGAATAATAAATTATAATTTTTTCTTCTATTTGGAAGATAGAAAATACTGGTGGCAATGGAAAATTAATGGGGAAAAAACAAAGTTGAAAAAGAAAACCAAATAATTTATTGTCTGTATTTTATATTAAAGATTTGACAGCTAATAATAACACCAACAGTGTTGGTGATCATGTGGATGATGATCCCTTAGCAGCATTCTCTAATCCTTTGAACAAATATTAGGACCTGTTTGACTGAAGAAAATAATTCTAAGCAATTATCTACTAGCACAAATGGCAAATTTTGTCTTGACATTTGGAGTTTGAACATTTATTTTGACTTGGCCATGACTGTTGAAGACACCACCACACTTCTGGTATGTATGCAGAGAAGATACGGGATTGATGGATCCTGCAAGAAAGAAGGAGAATGACTGTTTACAAGGGCATGTAGAGGCAGGATAAGGGGGAATGTATTCACACTGAAATAAAGTAGGTTTAGATTAGGTAGAAGAAAGAAATTATTTACTAGGAGGGTGATGAGGCACTGGAATGGAAGAGGTTGCCCAGAGGAGTTATGGATGCCCCATCCCTGGAAGTGTTCTAGGCTGGATAGGACTCTGAGCAATCTGGTCTAGTGAAAGATGCCTCTGCTTATAGCAGGTGTTGAAAGTAGATGATCTTTAAAGGGCCCTTCCAACCCAAGCCATTCCATGATTCCATGTATAATTCTAAAAAGCATCATTCAGAAGCCTTTGCAGAATTAATTATATTCTGCAATTTTTTTATTTTGTTAATTTTGTATTATATTTTCTATACCAGGGCAGTGAAAAATAAAAACTGAAAGCACAGATATGGTTTTTCTTATGTTGTCTGCAATCATCTGGGAGGCAAGGCTTAATACAAAGTTACTTGTGCTAAATTAACTCATTATAAAAATATATTTTTATATATATAATCTAAGAGATATAAAAAAACCAGAGAGAGACATTGTAGCATATTAGGAGGGTAAATAAAGAAAATGCATATGAATGCATACATACCCATATATACACACATTTATTTATAATATGTAGCCACAGAAATGTAGCTTGGGTCTTGTTATTCTCTGTACTAAACATATTTCCAGTAATAGACAATTTTTCCCACCAATTTATTTCCTATATGAAACTATTAGATGTGTAGTCAAAGGAAAGGAAATTGACATTGCAGCAAATTACCTTGCTTAGAGTCATGCAGTAAGTTAGTGATCGATTAGTGTTCCCTTTCATAGTCAGACGAGTGATGTGTCCTTTATGTAGCAATGCTTCCTCCACAGGAATAATAAGAAGGAAAATATCCACAATTCTGAAGGGCAGTGTTTAAAAATGGAATTGTTTATTTATGGTTTTTGTTAATGAATGCCACCTATTTTAAATTTTATTATTTATGAAGAAAAGTCTGGAAACCGAGTAAAAAAATTTCAAGCAGTAAGCTAAAAAACTAAATAGAGATGTCAGTCCACTGGAAGTAGGGACTTGAAGTCCAGGTAGGCAGCAAAGGAAAGTAATAAGAACTGGTATCATGGGGATGCCTTAAACAGCCCTCATTTAGAAACTCCATTGTTTTATAAGGAACAATTTGCCTTCAGCGATAATATAAAGAATCATTTATATCTCCTATACTTTTGCTATCAGCATATGCCTTCCTTTGTATACACTTGATAGATGTTACTACATTGCCTTTATTTTGCTTAGCTATTATAGACAAGAATCCCTTCAACAGTGTTGCAGTTTATTCTAGAAAGTCTTTACAAAGTATTTAAAAAAAAAAGAGTATTTTCTGATCTTTTTTTCTGGAAATTGCATTTCTCAGTTACCAGGAGAACTCATAATGATGGTATATGAGGGTCTTCTCTATTGATTTACGGGTAAGTTTTATGTCACACTGTGACATTGTAGAGTGTCTCATCAGCTGGGTGAATTACACCATTTTTTCATGAATGGCTGCAGCCTCAAATATAAGGAATCTACTGTTACTCTGCTGTTGCAATGGGGTTTGTCAAAGTCCACAAGTGTATTGAAATATTCTTGTAATGCAGAGCTCTTAGTGGAACAGGACTTACTTTACTAAGATGTTGTCCAAATATTTGGTGGCCTTTCTGCTTTAAAGTAGGGTTTTTTTCAGAAATTTTGATAATAAATATTAAAAAATAAGACTTTAGGAAAAATTTGGATATATGAGGCCATACCAAATATCAAAATTATACCTGCCCTCAAATCAATACTGTTTGATATCTTGCTGTATATTTAGAGGATAAAAAAATTAGTAGTTTCAAAGGCACTTTTGCTTTTGTAAGATAGAAAAGGGCTTAAATTCTTGTGGGTTTATTGTTCCATAAACAGAGCTATTTTCATACAGTATTTAGAAAAACAAGACAACCTCTCAGCATATTTATCACCCCACTGTTCCTTAATAAAAGATGTGGGAAGATTTGGAGTAGGCAGTTAAGGTCTGTAGGGTACCATAGTCTGAGCTGTCAGGTGTAAAGTATTGCTTTCTTTCTTTTCTTCACAGTTTATGTCTCCAGGAATGAGCTGAAACTCTCACAACTGTAATTTCTTTCTACGTTTGTAGATAATTTCACTTACAGACACAAACAATATTAGTAGAATTTTTTATTTTATATTTTAAGAAAAAACTTAAGTATATTAAAGGTTTATATTAATTTCACTGGATGGATTCTTATGCCAGAAATAGTCTAAATGCCTAACAGAGACTTCTTAAGAAATAATTAATTACTGACCATCAAGTCATAAACTGGTCCTCCACATCTAAGTCAGAAGCTTTACTAGGTCACATGGATGGTCATATTCAGATGCATTAATTTGGAGGCATGGGTGCCACTTCACAAGTGGCTCCAAAGGCAGACAGGGACTGAAGAATTCCTGGGACATAGTTTTATACACTGTGTACCAATTGTCATCTGATGCACACAAAACCCCCTAACACTGATAAACTGACAGATGCTAAGCTACTGACATTACTTCCTGTGAAAGCCCAAATCAGTGCTAGAAAGCCTGGAAGTTGTCCCATTTCTCATGATGCAGGGTTTAGTTGCTCCCCGAGCATACTTCAGAGGTTAGAGAAGCTGCTCATGGCTTCTTCAAATCTTTACTAGTAGTACAAGGTCCACCTTGAATCATAAACATATGCTCTGAGGAGAATGAATATCTACTATCAACAAGATTTATGGTTATAACTTTGCACTGACAAGTCACTCTCTTCAAATTCCTAACATTCTTGAGTGTGTAAATTTGTACACAATTCTTCTATTTGGCCCAGATTAAATGGGTGGGTTTTTGTTTTTCTTTTTGTTTTTTGAGAACTGAGAATATTTTGTATAAGAAGCAATGAGATAGTGCAGGGATTGAGCACTTCAGCTGAGGTACTTGGAATGTACAGCCTTGGAAAGTAAAACATCACATGTCTAGCAAGTTCACGACAGCACTGAGGTACCTCTATGTATACAGTCCGTTGTAAAATTTTGCCAAAACTTCAATTTGTGGAAGCCCCTTGTCAGACACTTGCCTCATATACACAACAGAAGTCAAGAGGATTATCCCACAACTAGAGTTTGACTTTTTCCTATGGATTTCTGCAACCTCTAGTTGAAGATGCAGCAATCTTCTTGCAGATGGAGGCTATGGATAGTATATAACAAGACTCCAGAGGAAATGAGCACATATATTTTCCTCTTTTGGTAACTGCCTATGGTGTGGAGATGATTTTTTAGAATCATCACTGATTATCAATAAACTAAAAGAAGCTGGAAGTGGAAATATCTTATTCCCTGAAATAAATGAACTGCTTACAATGGGTAGTATAGCAAACTGACTACGATTTTTATATTGATTCACTCAAAGCTTTTTATGGTTAATAAGCTGAGAATGACAAGTACAAGGAATATTATTCGTATAATTAATGGTGATTTAGAGAGCCTTTATCCATAATTACATTTGTGTTAAACCCTCCCAAGCAGTATTGAACAAAGAACTGAAGGTTGTGTTTGAGCAAAATTATATTGATTTAAACCCCAATTGTATCTTTGTCTGAGGACAGTGTTAGTTCTTCACTGCTTTGTAGCAGTATTACAGATTTTTTTCTGTTGTTCTCTGCATAACATTGCGCTGTTACTATGTCTATACAAAACAAAAAACAGTTGAAGCCCAAAAGCCCTGACTAAAGCTTTATAAAACTAAATCTGTATAAATTAGGGTAAGTTCAGAAACAAAAAGTCCGTAAAATGGACTTATGTCTTCAGTGTGTCTGAGAATATAATGAGAAGTGATTTCCCCACTCTCTAAAGGAGAACATCTAAAGCACAACTAAATTTAATTTGGATAAAATAGTGTTCAGGCTCACTAAATACTCACCCAAAATAGATGAATGCTTAAAACAGGAAATTATCTTGGCATCTGTGAAGCAATTACTTAATCTGCAATGAACTTTCAGTCGTATGTTGAGAAAGGTCTCTTTCTTCTCAGTATTCTGGTAGGATGGAGGATCATATAGCTCTCCTACCTAACAAGACTGACGAATACTATTGCAAAATGTTAATTTGTCAAATATTAAGGCAATGACAATTTAGGACTAGAGCTTTGTGCAGTCTCAAAAATGCACTAGGAAAATGTTCAACACATTTTGAGAAGAATAAGAATGTCCTGAACGTCTTTGCTGCTTCCATACAGTGGCACCTTTACATTTTATCCTGCACAGTTGAAAGGACTATATATTCAAATGTTTCCAATATGCAGTTTTGAATGCTTACATTGTAGTGAATGGGGAAGAATAATTTAATTTTAGATATGTATGCATATATATATTTATTGATTTACTTACTCACTTACTTACTTGAATACTACCTAAGCCTATTGCAATATGGCAAATAAAATAGTTTTCCCCCTTCCAAAGATTTTAAGTATATAATGATATATAACCAATTCTTTATATAATTCTATATAAGAATATAAACCCTATCTTCACTCATTGGAATTCCACCTTCCATGCTGAATTTTATCACAGTGACTTCCATAAGTTGCAATGTAAAGAAACAAGTGTGGAATTCCTGAGAGGATGACATTTCTTTACAGAAAATGCTCACTTTCATCAGCAAAAAACACCCATGCTTACTAAAAGGTAGTGTTCTAAAGCTGAGGGAGAAGCAGTTAAGACATAAGCAAACCCCAAATATTACTTTTTAAAAGTGGAAAAATAGCACTAAAACTTGTTAACTGCAGCCTGTAGAATAAGGTTCTTTATGCACTGTTCTTCAATGATACCAGAATTTACTTGCCCTTTTTGTTTCACTTGGACTAGTTAAGATGTCTGGGAAAAAAAACAAATAAAAGAGTAAGGAATTGTAAATATAATCAATAACTTCTGTGAATGTGAGGGTTAATTAGGCCTATGTAGTAGCTATGTCTAAGGATGTTTTATAGAGATATTGAGTAATAAAAGCTATCACATTTGTAAAATTAGACAGTTAGTGAATGAAGTTATATTTATTCTACTTCCAAAAGAAGGCCAGAGGACCTAATAAAACAGATCTATTTAAATATACTATGGATAATTAATGACTCTCAAATCAGTCTGTTAGCTCTTTGCATATTTTGATATTAATCCTTGTTTAAAGCTAAACATCATTTGATCCAAGCTATATACTGCTTGGTATTGAAAACACAAAGGAAACATAATCTCTATATAAAGAAATGAATCAAAATGCTTGTACTTTGGAAAAATTTCTTTTTTGATATTGCCTCCTCTATCATAAATGTGAAAGATGTGGTTTATAGAAGAGAAAGTACTGAAACAAACAATATATAATGAAAAAAAAAAAAACACACATGCAGAAAAAAAAAAAACATATGCAGGAAAGCATATTAATCACACACACAAGCAGGCACATATATAGAAATTGGTTTGAAACCAATGTGTTGAGTTGTACCAAATTTTCTACAAAATACAAAAACCAAAAATAAATCAGTATTTTTAAAGGGGCAAAATATGCCAACATATCTATTAGAGAGGTACTATTTTGTCTTTAGCTGTATTCTCTTTATCTCTCTATGTTTTCTACTTTGGGAACCTCAAGTGACATCATGTGAGCAAATTCAGCAATGAATAATGTACTTTTTATGCAGTTCTTTCCTTTGAAGAATCCAATGTTGAAATATTAATTAGTTCTCTGTGTAAGTCCTTGATAGCTTTTCCTCAGCAAAGCCTTTACAGAATAAGGGAAAAGAAGATTTATCCCCTACCATCCTAAAACTCTAAGTAGAACAGGCAGTAAATGGCATCAAAATATTTTGA